>NC_091456.1:159665994-159965994 GCF_027789765.1 Dendropsophus ebraccatus | reverse complement strand
TTCTATAATGAGACAGGGAAAGCAGCGCTCGGCCATGTTCTGTCACGGCCTATTTTAGCGATCAGTGTGGATCGCAGTCCCTGAACTATCAAAACTTTTGCCATGTTTCTGTGATGTGTCAAAATGTTCTTTGTACAGTGCAAGCAATCTCACTATTAAACAGCTTTTAATCAGTAGTGATGGCAAGTCCTCCTTCTCCGCCTCAGTTCTGCGTATGCTTCTCTAGGATCGCCCTCGTGAAGTCACTGGGTGGATTAAAGGGAATCTGTCAGCGCCCGGGCCCTACTTAAGGTGCTGGCAGTTCCCTTCTGAACATGGTATCTTTTGGTAATTTTTCCGTGCAGCGGATTATGCACAATTCTACTGTGATGAAGTGTCAAAGAGGAGTTGTTTGTGCCACACTCTGGCTGCCTCACCACTCCTCCCTCTTCTTCATGAATAACCAATGCTGCTCGGCCTTATTTCAAAGCAATGGCCGTTGCTTTTAAATAAATGGCGGCCATCCACCCAATTTCAACAGGAATTTGAACCAAAGAGTGATTATATATATAATATACATACAGATTGTCCCCTCTTCCCTGGCGGGTGGTAGATACATCTCCGTATCTTGATCATTGCTGTGTGGTTTACCTGTGGTCAGTATGGCCCTTGCCCATTGTTCTTAGTCCATAATTGCTCCTGGCATCCTGTTGTAACCTGCCAGTAGCAGGTTACAACCACTTTAAGACCACTCGGGGACTGTTGCCTTGCTACTTTTCCACCACTAGAGTTTATTTTTCTTGTCCTTTCTTGATTAATTATAGTAACCTATATGTGTTACCTATATGTGTATCAACGTAAGGACTTATGCATATGTGCTATAGGTCCACATGGTGTTTCTGATCTTATTTGAAGGCTCTAAGAAGATTTTTTTTTCCCCCATACTGATTCCTTAAGATGCTTCACAGCACCACCATAAGGCCACACATTGTCCCTACAAGTCTCTGATACAGACCCATAGATTTGCACACAAGGATGTCAGTCCTAAGGACCAAACCCTGCTGAGTATGACACTTGATCACGACTGCGGCAGATTTCCCCTTCTACTAAAAGCTGCTAAACGTTGCTTGCAGCCATAATTGACAGGTGATTCTCTACCTTGTACCTTGTAGGTCAACATAGAGCTGACAATTTGTCAAGATACACTTCACATCCCTCCTTGATATGTACGTCTCACACAGAAGGAAAAACCCAACCTTCGTTTTCTTGCGGATACAGAGAAAAGTTGCCTATTACAGTGCCTGTTTGCTATCTGGCTATTATTAGGCTATTTTTACACATAAAATGTATATCCCTACCTTCTGTTCCCAACCGTACCACGAGTGCAGGGTGAAGCTTTAGGTTAGTACATTTGATTTTGCCGGGAAGTTGAAGAAACTGCTTCCGAGCAGTGTCCTAATGATATATAGTTAAATTAAAAACTTTTTAAGCTACCTTATGTATTGCAGCAGAATACCTTATATTACACCAAACTAAGGGCTTTCTGCACATTTTTACCCTCTAGGTCTTACAAGTTAAATGAAAACTTTCCTGCGACAGGAGCCATCAGGAGATTGATGCGTGAGCCGGGAGAATGAATTATTGTACAGCCCTGCAATAATCCTGGGAAGAAATAAAAACAAATACGTCTGACATTAATTGTCTCTCCGAATTAATATTTGGTTTCTCCCTGTGATTTAATAGTCCATAAGTCCTGCTATATTTGCTTTCTTGTGATGGAATTGTACAAAACTTAATTTCCAAGGAATTGATTTTCTTTTCTTCCAGATTAATTTGGATTTAATGTTTTTTAAGGCGGTATGTGTCTTCTATGAAATTCCTCACCATGCGCCATGTCAGCCTAATTACAAAGTATGTGTTTCGCGGATCGCGGTGCTTTTCTCACAGCACGTTGGCAGCTTTTCCAATGAAATATTACAGTAGTGATCTCATAGAGGTAGTCAGCGCCTCGATCACTTTTTCAGTCTTTCAGTGTTTGTTAGGACATGTCTGGCTTGGTGTCGCTATAATCACCTATGTACGTACATTAATACTTTGGAAACAAGAGGAAGTGTAATCATTTTAGTACAATTATGGGTGGGAAAGTTGACTACAACAGTTTCTAATATATATTTATTTTTTTTTCGTAACAGAAGATTTTAGTCTTGACCTAGTTTCCATCAGCCAGCCTGCTTGTGTGTGTGTTGCACATGTCTTTAAACGTTTCATCTGCTAGCTTTCTTTAAGAAGCCAATTTTTTTTATGTCTCATCCCGGATACATGCCTCTTCCACAGACAGTCCCGCTAAGAACATTTTATATTCTCTGTAGAAAATCATTTTAGCAGTTTGTTAATGCTGACATATAGACCAGACATATAGATAAATACTACTTCCTGTAGGTATCATACAGAGAGGTGCATAATACCTGTGTTCAACATTATATTGTGGACTAGAAAATGAACCCGGCACTGCCCGGGTATAAAGTGTCGGTGTGTTAATTAGTTTTATTCTAAGGTGCCCAGGAGGCGAATCTATGTCCTTGGTTTTTGTTTTTTTTTAAGGGAAAATCGCCAGTAGCCCTATATGCCCCTATATACCCGACAGGTCTGCACTGGTTATGCAAATTGTAGCTTATGCACATTAGAAATAAACTAAAAACTTCAAACATCCGTCCTGTATACAGTACCTGTAGTGTATAGTTGGGGTGGGGGGGACGTATACCTGTAGCGTATAGTTGAGGGTGTCCTGTATACCTGTAGTGTGTAGTTGGGGGGGCTGTATACCTGTAGTGTATAGTTGAGGGGGTCCTGTATACCTGTAGTGTGTAGTTGTAGTGTATAGTTGAGGGAGGTCCTGTATACCAGTAGTGTATAATTGGGGGGGCTGTATACCTGTACTGTATAGTTTGGGAAGTACTGTACATCTGCAGTGTATAGCTGGTAGAGGTCCTGTATACCTGTACTGCATAGTTGGGGGTCCTGTATACCTGTAATGTATAGTTGGAGGACTTCTATACCTGTAGTGTATAGTTTTCGGTCCTGGATACCTGTAGTATAAAGTTGGTGGAGGTGCTGTATACCTGTAGTATATAGTTGGCGGAGGTCCTGTATACTTGTAGTGTATAGTTTGGGGTCCTGTATACCTGTAGTATAGAGTTGGTGGAGGTGCTGTATACCTGTAGTATAGAGTTGGTGGAGATCTTGTATACCTGAAGTATATAGTTTTGGGGTCCTGTATACCTGTAGTGTATAGTTTGGGGTCCTGTATACCTGTAGTATATAGTTGATGGAGATTCTGTATACCTGTAGTGTATACTTTTGGGGTCCTGTATACCTGTAGTGTATGGTTGGTGGAGGTTCTGTATACCTGTAGTGTATAGTTTGGGTATCCTGTATACCTGTAGTGTTCTGTAGTATATAGTTGGGGGGTCCTGTATACCTGTACTGTATAGTTTTTGGGTCCTGTATACCTGTAGTATAAAGTTGGTGGAGGTTCTGTATACCTGTAGTATAGAGTTGGTGGAGGTCCTGTATACCTGTAGTATATAGTTGATGGAGATTCTGTATACCTGTAGTGTATACTTTTGGGGTCCTGTATACCTGTAGTATATGGTTGGTGGAGGTCCTGTATACCTGTAGTGTATAGTTTTGGGTCCTGTATACCTGTAGTATAGAGTTGGTGGAGGTCCTGTATACCTGTTGTGTATAGTTTGGGGTCCTGTATACTTGTAATATATAGGTGGTGGAGGTCCCGTGCACCTGTAGTGTATAGTTTTGGGGTCCTGTATGCCTGCAGGGTCGTATTTTCCATTAGGCACTTGTGGTCTGCCTAAAGCAGCACCTTGCATGGGGGGGGGGGGGGGCAGGGGGAAGGAAACAACTTTAAAATTTTTTTTATTTTTCTAGTCTTCCACCTCCTGTTCAGACTTGCCAGAAAATCTAGTGTCTTTTCGAAGGGGGGTATGGTAGTATTGGTGAGGTCTGGTGTGGCAGTGTTATCCAGTCACAGTATGGCGGTATTGGTCAGCTCTGGTATGGCGGTGTTATCCAGTCACAGTATGGTGGTATTGGTCAGGTCTAGTATGGCAGTGTTATCTAGTCACGGTTTGGTAGTATTGGTCAGTTCTGGTGTGGCAGTGTTATCCAGTCACAGTGTGGTGGTATTGGTCAGGTCTAGTATGGCGGTATTGGTCAGGTCTGATATGGTGGTGTTAAAAGGGGGTCTAATAGTTATTACTGTGGATGTTGTGAGGCAGCTGGCCCTAACAACCACAGCTCCCTGTGAAAATGAAAGTAGTAATCCTATTGGTTGCTAAGGCTCCCAGTCATCTCTATGGGGTGCCACTCTTCCCCCTCCCCCTCCCCTCCTGTACATCTGATGGGGACGGGACTTTCGCTCTAACCTGCCCAGGCACCTAATGTATCTTTGTGCCAAATTTGGGGTCAAACGGTTCAGGCGTTTGGAAGTCTATATGGGACAGACAGACAGACAGACTTTCATTTTTATGATATAGATGTACCATCTGTAGCTTTTCCTATTGCATTATATGACACTGTAAAAAAAATTATTTGATGAAGAGGTGGATCCTCGAAACGTATTGGTTTTACGTCATTATAATAAAGTTGTTCAATTCTTCACTATGACTCTCATTCTCCATCGGGAAAACTATCTGCTCTGCGCCAGACGTCTGAGTACTCCACACATCCAGACTTGGATGAGTGACATTCTACTCTCCCATTATATGACACTGTGCAATAGAACTGTTGGGGTTACAACCCGAATATGGATGGATACTTAAAGGACAACTCCCACGAAATTTTTTTTTTTTTAGCTTATTTAACACACATTACAAAGTTATATAACTTTGTAATGTGGTTAAATACCCGGTCTGGCCCCCTTCCCCCACTTTCGGACCCCCGACATTACCTATTACGATCGTCACGGTCCTCTTCTCCCGGGCAGCATCTGGTGACGACGACGTCAGAGCCGGGGGGCGGTCCGAGTCTTCTTCCTCCGTGATGCGCACCAGCAGCCTTTTAATTGGCTGGAGCGCATCACATGGCTTCCAGCTTGCTTAGCCCTGATTGGCTGAGGTTGCTGGAAACCATGTGATCCGGCCAATGAAAAGGCTGCAGGTGCGCAAGCTGCACTGGCAGCCTTTTCCATCCCCAGGACCCGTAAGTCAGAGACATCGCTGGACGGCGGCAACGGAGAGGCGGACGGCAGGCGAATCGAGTGGGGATAGTCACCGGAGGGATGATGAGTATGGTGTCTGTGTGTGTCTGTGTTTTTTTGTTTTTTTTGGGGGGGGTCCCGCGGGAGTTGTCCTTTAAAAACTGGTAAAATCTACAGTCTGAGGCTATGTTCACACACAGTTGTTTTGGTCAGTATTTCTATCAGTATTTTGGTCAGTATTTGTAGCCAAAATCAGGAGTGGAATTGATTAGATAGAAATTATAATGGAAAGATTTGCACAGTTTGAGTTTTCAACCCACTCTTGATTTTAGTTGTAAAAATACTGAGCTAAATCCAGAGTAAAATACTCTGAACATAGCCTGAAAGTGTGAGGGAAAGATTTTTCTATACAGCGAAACTATATCATATATATATATATATATATATATATATATATATATATATACTTAAAGTGACACTTTAAAGTGACACTTTTGTGCATTCTGACATCTCTACACAGGTGTAAAGGGTAAATTTAGCGTTTTTCATACCTTATTTTATATCATACGTCATGGTGTATGTTCAAGTAAAAAGTGATCTTTTATGAACTGCAGATTGTGTTAAGTGGGCCTCGCGGCATTAGCGCCATTTAGCCCCGCCCACAACGGCACCATTGGTCCCGCCCCCTTGGCGGCCATTGGTGGGCCAGCCTGTTCCAATGGCTGCTGAGGGGGCGGGGCCAATGGTGGCATTACGGGCGGGGCTAAGTGGCGCTAATGCTGCGCGGCCCCGCCCACTTAACATAGTCTGCAGTTGATAAAAGATGACTTTTTACTTGATCAAGCACCATGACGTATGATATAAAATAAGATATGAAAACCGCTAAATTTACCATTTACACCTGTGTAGAGATGTCAGAATGCACAAAGGGGGTGACAGTGTCACTTTAAGTACATCATATAGCTAAGTGTATGTAGTTTTCAGACCGTGTAGTTATCAAAAGATATGTACGTACTGGAGTGGATTGGCACTTTAGTTATATCACACAGCAACTCAACAAATATAGTGTATTTATAAATATGGCCATATAGAGTATTGGGTGGACTTGTCGAACTCTTGGGGTTTTGCAATGTTCTCCAAATCTTAAACGCTCAGCATTTGTATCCCAACGTCTGGAGAAGTTGCATGCTGGCAGGCATAGGCTATACCATTGTTTTCCTGGCAGCCCTGGGGCTGCATAAAACTTCTCCAGACACCAGGAGTCAAATGCTGAGCGCTCAGATTCGAAGAACACTGTTGAACCTGACCAATCCGGCAAATCCATTCAAAACTAGCCATATGCAGTAAGTGAGTGTCTCCTGAATTTCATCAAGACTGGCCAACCATCTAATGTGTATGAGGGGGCCTCCCAACTGCCCACTAATGGCAGATCGTGAGGGAGAGAAGAATTAGTTAGTTGTATTTCATGTACCCGATCCTGTTGTTAAAGGGAAAAGCCACCATCACAGGAGACTGGCAGTGTTTTTCTCCTGGGCTTCATATTTTGTGTAGTGACCATGCCAGATTGCTGTAGCACATCTTTTATTTGCAGTGATTGCAGCTGAGCTACGCTAACTGTCGCAATTTCTAGTTGCTGTAAAATCTTTAAAGCCTACCTGTCATGATATACACTGGCCCAGTTAGTTCCATGCATAAGCCCTATTAAATCAGAATACGGATCATGCATGAAACTGACCTGGCGTGGCCATATCCATGGATACCCAAACTTCCTGCAGGGGAATGGATTTCATGACAAACGAGTTGGCGTACATCTTGACAGTTACGCTTTAAATGCAGAACGTATGGGAAACGTGTCTACAGCTACGCGCAACATCCGGAATTTTATTTCAATCTGACTTCTCTAATGTATGTAAAAAGTATCATCGGGTTACAGTACATGCAAGGCTTACGTGCGAAAAGTTTTTTAGCTTGTCCTTCGCGCAGACAGGTCTGGTGAATGTAGTCATGCTACCACTGTGTTTTCTTTATTCCTCATTGATTGAGAAACATTGATTGAGCTTCTCTTTATTGCTGCTGTCCCAGCTGACCTGTAGGACATCAATGACAGCTACTGCTCTTAATATTGTCTTACTTATACACTTGTCTATTGTAAAAAAAAATAAAAATATTCATGTTTCTTAGAGGGCCATGACACGTAATTGTGGTATGGGTTCACTGAGGTCCACATGGAATCGTATGCACTGTCCGTTGGGACAACTGAACAAAGACAGCAGTGTTGGGAGGCAGCATGCCTCGTGAACCGCGTTGGCTTTTCTTTTTTTACACAATATACAATGAGAAGACTTGTGAACAGTATGTAATTATTTGTTGTTGGGCTATTGTATTGTTTTCTAGACTGGCTACTCTGCAGTATTTCTTCACAATGTTATGCATTTTAATCTCTCTTCCATATTAAGTAAGAAATATCTTTAATTCCTCCTTTAACATCTTAAACTCTGTTATTGCAGAGCCCGGAGCTCCAATGTAAATGTTCACCACCGTTGGATAAATAACAATTAATCCGAATGATTGAAACGTGTATAACAAGCTTGATGCTAATCCTAATGCTAACATTTTTAACTTGATCATGCGTTTTGCTTTATTTCAGATCTTTTAATCAGACGATATGTAATTTACTTTAGATAATGAGTTTTTTTTGCCCCCCCCCCACTTCTTAAAGTAAGTACACATTAAAATACTATCCTATTCCATTCTGGGATTGTTCTTCCTTTCCGTGAACTTATCACTTCGTCTGAGAATATATTAATAGTAATCAGGAAATAAGCTTGATGATGAGCTCCCTAATGCTTCCATTCTTTTGTCTTCACAGTTTTTGGTTGTTTGAGAAAGTATAGTGAGAAATGACATGAGTTTGGACAGCTTGTGTCCTAAAAGAAACTCTTCAGTCGTAGATTGTTCTTTCATTACCTCAGGGAGTTTACTTGCTCTTATTGAACACATCAGAGGTGTTGGGACTTCTATTTCAGGCAGTGTTCAGAAAAAAGAAAGTGGAATCGCTCTCCTCTACAAGGAGAAAATGTCAATTAGTTTCCACCCCCCACACCCAAAAGAGTCCACCCATCTATAGACAACTATTTTGGGAGGTTCTTGCCCCTCGTCCATACAGAGCATATTAGTACATGGCAAGAGATGAATAAGAGTGGTATTACACGGGATGGTTATCCTTCGAAAAATTGTTAGATTGTTCGGCTTTGAATGATAATAGTTTCGTGTAATAGCAGGCAACGATTAAACAGACAATGAGAAATCGTTGAGGGTTTGATTGAATCTGGACCTATTTTCATTGATTATTTACAAATCGTTCAAACATCGTTCATGTAATAACTCGCAGTTCGCTCGTTTTCTGGTCTATCAGCCGAGAAAGGACAAGCACATGTAACAATAATCATCCTGTGTAATAGGGTGAACAATTAAGATCGTTCATCATAGCGGTTGTTGGAGATTGTTTATTGTTAATCGCCGAAAAATCATTTAGTGTAATACCACCCTTATATACTGCTTGGTAGGGTGATACTGGTGAACCACGCAGCTCTGTCACTACAGTGCCATGGCAATTCAAAGAGTTTCCCCGCTGCGGGCATGATATTGACACATCATGCCAGACGGGTAACGAATCTATTACATTTCTTCTCCATCCATAACGTCCTCAAATTTGCGGACGTGTGAATGCTCCCTAAGAGCCCTGTGAAAGCAGAACAATACTTGTACAACTTCTTTCATCTGTGCCGCGTCATCAACTGCTCAGCCGCAATTGGCTGAGCACAGTTATGCTCAGCCAATCGCAGCTAAGCACAGTTATGATGCGGCAGAGGGGGGACGGCATGGGGGACTGCAGGAGCGGGTCGGCCGGCCTCCTGAAGATTACATCACTGTCAGAAGACGGTGGACAGGGAGTCGACGTGTATCAGGTATGTATAATGCACTACACTTCCGGGTTCACGGACGGGGTCGGGGAACACGGGGAAGGGGGCCATTCACATACATTACATACATTACAAAGTTGTATAACTTTGTAATGTGTGTTATTTTGTCAATAATTTCTTAGCGCCGCACTACCCCATTAAACAAATCTCCCTCTAGGAGAAGGTAAACAGGATTTCTGTAGATACCCCTTCAGTGTGGACTGGAGACACTTTTTGGGTTATTTACACCCCAAATTTCACACAGTGCCTTGCTTCACTGTGACCAAGCCAAAACTGACTATGGATTGGAGAGCAACAGGATTCACTAGCAGGGCCAAATAAATGTCTGCTCGGCAGGTATTGCTGGCAAGGAGAACTAGGCTGACTAAATAAAGGCTCTGCTTGGCACTATTCACACTTCTCTGGCTGGGGCAGACTGACTAGAGATGAGCGCAACTCGAGCATGTTTCAGTCCATTAGAACGTGGAAGTCTCAGCATTTCATTATTGGTGGCTGAAGAAGTTGGATGCCTAAATATAGCCTATAGCATCCATGCAGCCTTAGGGCTGCATCCAACAACTTTAGCCACTGATATTTAAATGCCAAGAGTTTTGGTTTGGATAAACCCCAACATACTTGAAGTTAGCTCATCTCTAGAGGGCACCATATAGCAGCACTCGCCCTTTGTGGGCCAATATTATGGGCCTCAATCAACTCCATTTGCCACCATATAGCTTACATGGGATGTTGCATTGTCACATACATGAGCTCTTTTGGAATAAGAAGTTGTTGGTGGTGTTGTTGTTGTTGGTGGTGTTGGTGTGTGTGTGTTTGTTTTTTTTTAAATTAAACTTTTAGCCAATTTTAAGATAAAATATACTAAATTTTTCTTAGTTTAGCTTTAGCTCTTTCTGTGAGAAGGGGTGGTGAAATGGTTTTCTTAAGTTTTCTAGGCAAGGTGATACTTATTTCATAAAATCTTAGTTATTGTGATATAATGGGAGATACGTTGTGTAATACTAGGAAAATCATTCTATTAATACTAAAAAAAAAAAAATGGTAATTGTGATTTTTCTGGTGAGCTCCTGTGCCTGTAACCTCAGTCTGTTCGCTGTATTTTAGATGTCTGTAAAAAGGATGTATGGAAATACTACTGCAATAGCCTGCGAAGTGTTTTTGAAGTGAAGTTGAGATCAGCGCTCCTTCGTATGCAAAATCAATTCCTGTAGCACCATTGCTATAGCATGTAGAAGATACCCGTGGACTTGGGGATAAAATCTCATTGGGTTAGCACCAATATATGAAAAAACACAATTTTGACTTAATGCTTCTATTTAGGTTTCTAATGTATATTTCGGCTGTGTGGTTTATGACTCGCCGTAGCCTCATAGAGCCCAACTTGGACATCCTAGAACAGAGAATTCTAAAGATAATGAGGCATGTCTCGGTCAAACAATGGATGTAGCAATGAGTAAATGATTACACTACTTTATTTCCTAAAGAATGAATCTGATATATACAGTGGTACCTTGGTTTAAGAGTAACTTGGATTAAGAGCGTTTTGCAAGAAGCTCACAGTTTTTCAAAATTGGAACTTGGTTTAAGAGCTCACTGTACTGGGTGGGAGAAGGGGGGTGGGGGACCTGCACAGGGTGGTCTACAGCACTGTACTTTGACCCATGAAGTCTCACTCACCTTCCAAATCATGGCAGATTCACTCCAGGCTGGGGCTTGCATCAGGGGACAGGACTGTGGAGGTAATCTCTTCACGGCTGTAACCCCAGACTGAGTACTGCATTTATGTGCCCACATCTGCCCTGCTAATTCCTTCATGCTCCCTGCAGTCTATCAGCCCTTGTGTCTCCCATCTTCTCCATTCCTGCTATAATGTGCTTGCTCTCACACTCAGCAATACACAATGCTGCTATAATGTGCTTGCACTCACTTTCAGCTATACACACTGCTGCTATAATGTGCCTGCATTTACACTCATGGTGCGTTTACACAGAAAGATTTATCTGACAGATTTTGGAAGCCAAAGCCAGTAATGGATTTGAAAAGAGGATAGATTCCAGTCTTTCCTTTATGACCTGATCCCTGTTTATAGTCTGTTCCTGGTTTTGGCTTTAAAGATCTGTCAGATAAATCTGTCTGTGTAAACGCACCATTAGCCTCTCAAATGTTGTATATAAAATTTGTGTCTCTGTCCTACTGCACAGCTGTGCTTCCAGTCACTTCCTGATTGGTCCATGCTGAACACACGCCCTTTCCTATTGCTGTCATGTGACCACACAGACCTCTGACAGCAGCCCTGCTTCTCTATTCTAGCCTGTTATACTACACTACTACATTATGGGGATCTGCAGCTCCATCCTGTATCTACAAACTGTTGCTGTATTTTCAGGTTTATGCACTTACTATACATTATTCACCACATGCTGATTGCTATACTGTACAGTAACTTATAATATCACACATTTAGCTGTTTCTCATTGTTTATTTAATTTGTTCTATGTGTTGTTCAGATTTTTTTTTTTTTTCATTTTTTGGGGTGTGGAACCAATTGTCTGAATTTCAATGATTTCTTATGGGAAAATTTACTTTGGTTTAAAAGTGGATTTGGATTACAAGGATGGTCATGGAACGAATTATGCTCTTAAACCAAGGCACCACTGTATTTTGTGAGTTGACATGTGAATAGATTTTTTTTTTTAATCCAAATACTTGAAAGCCAATACGTGTGTTTACACAGACAGATTTTACAATGCAATTATTGAAACCAAAGCCAGGAATGGACTATAAATAGAGAAAAGGTCATAAAGGAAAGACTGGGACCTATCCTCTTTTCATGTCCATTCCTGGCTTTGTTTTCACCACTTGAAACAGAAAAATCTGTACGTGTGAACACACCAGCTTTTGCAAAAGAGAAAAATCTAAAATTGAATGTTTAACATTTTGCCTCGCAACTCCCGGCATCATTATCCATGCTGTGTCAGTACAGTAGCACGAAGGTTTAAACCATTTCAGGGCGCTCAACATCACAATGAATGATGACACAATGAGTTCCAAAGTCTGGTCTGTAGCACATTGTCAGTGCACGAACCGTAATTACAGAACATAGGAATGCCCCCTAATTCTTTTGGAATGTAGCACAATAGAGCAGAAGTTTGATGTGCCTTGTTGGGATTTCTTTTTTCCCTTTTTTAATAAAAAAATGAAAAAAACCTTTGTTTTCACAACATTAATGGTTTAGTCCATTTATCAGGCCATGTCACTGTAGACTAGAGACTGACATGTACTTTGGATTGCTGCTATGGGCAACAAGGTACTTCTTCCTCTGAGGTTGTTTTGATGCATGAGACCAATTTGTTGTGTTTGTGTGTAACTAGAGTTTATATACTTTCTAATTAGGGTCCTATTACACGGCCCATGGGTGCCCGATAATAACTGTAAACGACTGCCGATCTGCTAGATCGGTGCTCGTTTACTGGGCCCATTACACGGCCCGATAATCGTTTAACATTGTTACCGATGTCCTTGCAGCCCTTGCTTAAACTGTATACATTACCTATCCATGCTGCAGGGCTCCTCTTGGAGTCTGCTTCTCAACGGGTCTCAGTTGACAGGCCGCTCAGCCAATCACTGGCCGCGGCGGTCCCGGCCAGTGATTGGATGAGCCGCCTGTCAGCTCAGACAGGCCACTCTGAAGCTGGGGAGAAGCAGAGCGCAAGAGAAGCCCTGCAGCATGGACAGGTAATGTATACAGTTTGAAAATCGCCAGCCGCCGGCCGAGCACCACTATTGCACATAGTGATGCGCGGTCGGTGTCCGACAATTATAGGTCCAAACCTATATCAACAGAACGGCTCATCGTTCTGTTTATTACACGGATCGATAATCAGCTGGATAGGGTAGATTCAGCCGATTATTGTTCAGTGTAATAGGGCCCTTAGTCTTCAGTAATGATTATTCTATAGCAGACATAATCATTTAATGTGTAGGCACCACTTGAAGGAAAGGTTCCCAGGACGCACTACTTTTATTTCACACTTTGTTTGGTTCACGATTTCTTTGGATACAAGTTTGGATGGGGGCATCATGCATGTTTACGTGGGAAAAATATTCCCTTAAAGGGGTTGTCCGGCGAAAAAAAATTATTCACAGAATAACACACATTACAAAGTTATACAACTTTGTAATGTATGTTATGTCTGTGAATGGCCCCCTTCCCCGTGTTTCCCCCCACCCACGCTAGATCCGGAAGTGTGGTGCATTATACTCACCGCATGTCGTGTCGTCCACGGTCTCCGATCGTCAGCAGTGACGTCTTCTTCGGGAGCTTGGCGGATCTTCCCGAGTGCCGGCCACCCTCTGCAGCGTCATCCGAAGCTCAGCCGCGATTGGCTGAGCATAACTGTGCTCAGCCAATCGCGGCTGAGCGGCTGATGACGCGGCCACGTCATCAGCTGCTCAGCCGCGATTGGCTGAGCACAGTTATGCTCAGCCAACCGCGGCTGAGCTTCGGATGACGCTGCAGAGGGCGGCCGGCACTCGGGAAGATCCGCCAAGCTCCCGAAGAAGACATCACTGCTGACGATCGGAGACCGTGGTCGGCACGCGACAGGTAATGTATAGCGCACCACACTTCCGGGTACACGGGTGGGGGTGGTGGGACACGGGGAAGGGGGCCATTCACAGACATAACATACATTACAAAGTTGTATAACTTTGTAATGTGTGTTATTCTGTGAATAATTTTTTTTCGCCGGACAACCCCTTTAAAATGTGCATTTAACTATTTTTCCACTGACTTGAATGTTTAAACTGCATGTGGTTTAAAAAAACAAAACCAAAAAAACACTGAAAAAAGTGACATTGAAATTAGTATTCTGTTGCATAGCAGATTTTCCCTCGTAGGTATATGTGTGTGAGTGGAGATGAAAACATGGAATACCTTTTAAAGGGTTGCAGAAGCTGGAAAGTATTTTACAATGTTGAATGTTGCTCAATATTTTATTTGTTTTTTTCCTGTGAAATAAAGCCTATGTTAAAGTGCAATATAATTTTAACGGGTTGTATCTTGTCACTTGGCTCTGAATGAGTGAGGAGCAGCGCAGTAACAGCCTGGAGGGTTATATGTAGTAGCTTGTTACTGTCTATAGTCACTTTAATTAATTGCAAGACAAAATGTAGTCAATGCCGCTACTAGAAAGGTGTGTTCGGTGACTGGCGTTCCCGTCAATTTCTGCGCTGGGAAGGTATACACTTTGTCAGTGGTGCAGTGAAAAGCCCATACTACAGGAATTACCTCAGTAATCCAGTCACTGTGACTCTGCGTAAACAACATGGGCCTAATTTCATCTTCACGGGGCTCATCGAGGTCACAGCATAATTAGGGAACGGCTGCTGGAGACCAGAGACCTCACATGGAGCAACCTGCACTTTCTCCAGACCTGAATACCTTAGAAAACCTATAGGATCAGCTAAGTCACCTTGTACAGATGTTTAGGCTCGTAACTCTGTACCCCAGAACCTCAATGACCTGAGGGCCGCCCTTTAAGAAGAATGGGATGCCATGCCTCAGAAGACAAAAAGTCGACTTGTGAACAGCATGAGACGTCGTTATCAATCTGTAGTTGATGCTCAAAAGCGCATGACATGTTACATGTATCTGATGGCCAATCTGTAAAAAAAAAAAAAAAAAATTATTTTTTGTATATTTTGTTCCTTTAGGGGATGTTTAAACAGAATATACAAAAATGAATCGCTTTATACACACATACAAATGAGGTGGGGAATGTCTGCAGTTGCAAGTATTCCCTAAGTTGTATTGTGTTTTGCCTAAAGCGATTTGTATTTTTTTATTCTGATTTTTGTATTTTTTTTTTGTTTAAACATCCTATGAAGGAGGGAAATATACAAAAAAAAAAAAATAGAGAGCTATCTAACTCAGTTAAAATTACTTATGTTAACCAAGAACTCTCTGCTCTCCAGCTGCGGCCCCATGTCACTTGAGTCAAGCATTCGAGCATTGAAAAAATGCTCGACTCGACTAACGAGGACTTTTTTTGCCCAACTCTAATTGACTTTGTTTTCCATAATTTTTACCTGTAAACCAAAAATCCCTAACTTTTTGGGTGTGACATGCAAAAAAACCCAAAAAAACCTTGAAAAAGTAAATTCACAATGTTTGACCCTGGGTCAACAACCAGCGCTGATACAGTCAAGTTCGAATCAGTGAATTACTTGCTGCTGGAAACTATATGCTACAAAATATTTTTCTATTTACTTTTTGTTCAGACTGACCTTCACAGCACTGAAATGAAATATTTGTTCATGTAAAAACAGACTCCTTTATTCATATCTGGTTAATGTGCTACACCAGATATAATACAACCTTAGATTGTAATACAGTCTTCTGTCTATAAAGTTCCTCCGCCGGCCTTGCTTGTAAGCCAGAGGATTTTTGTCTGATCAAGTAATTCGCATAACTTTCTGTGGTAACAATGTTTATTAAAAAGTTCAGAATTTATTCTCTTTTCCTCTGTCTTGTATCAACAAAGAGGATTTCTATGTTTAAAATCCTCTTGTTCGTCCTAGCAAACTTTTGATCCAAACTGATGATTGGAATAAAGATGCTGAGATGGTTTCAGGGTTACATATTGCATGATGCACGTTACTTTTAGATGGTATTGCGTTTTAAAGTGACTCTGTACTCGGTCTGACCCCCCCCCTCTCAAACCGCTTGTACCTTCGGATAGCTGCTTTTAATTTAAGATCTGTTCTGGGGTCCGTTCGGCAGGTGATGCAGTTATTGTCCCAAAAAACAACTTTTAAACTTGCAGCCCCATGCCCAATGTCTGTGGCCTAGATTGTGTATGCATTAGGCTGACACAACCTCTCCATCCCTCCTCCCCGCCCTTCTCATAATTAGGAATACTCCAGGCAGATTGCCTCCTATTCATCAGCTGTGTGAATACTAAACATGGGCTGGATCAGTAAGGCACCTGTGCAATGTTTAGACAGGAGAAAATGTTCCAGTGGCATTCCTAATGATGAAGAGGGTGGGGAGGAGAGACGGAGGGGTGGTGCAAAGTTAGGGCACTGATACTCTAAGCCCTGGCCGTTGGGCATGGGGCTGCAAGTTTAAAAGTTGTTTTTTTTAGGACAATAACTGCATCACCTGCCGAACGGCCACCAGGAATAAAAGCAGCTATCTGAAGGTACAAGTGGTTTGGGGGAGTCAGATTGTGGGTACAGAGTCGCTTTAAAGGGTGCCCATAACCATGCAGCTAGCTTCTGATTGGAGCCGATGCCGAAACATTGGGTTACCTAGAATATGTCCCACCCAGCCAAGTTTTGTGCTTGAGCCCTACTTTTTTAGGACTCACACACAACACTTTACCGGTGAGGGACACATCCATGGTAACCCGATCATTCGCTGTTAGTGGTGACTTGTGTTGAGCAAACTTACTGAAAGTTCGGGATTGGCAGCGTTCATCCAAACTCAAATCCTCTGCAATTTGACTCCAGGCATCTGGAGAGGGTAAATGCATGGCTATGTCCATGTTTTCCAGGACTCCCTAGGACAACATACAACTTCTCCAGATGTCAGGAATCAAATGCTGAACCTGGCAAGTTCAACCAACACTAGTGGAGACCATACCCCTGTCGGGAAATAGCTGCATCATGACTGTTCTGGTGCGTTTACACAGACAGATTTATCTGACAGATTTTTAAAGCCAGGAATGGATTTGAAAGGAGAAATCTCAGTCTTTCCTTTATGACCTGTTCTCTGTTCTCAGTCTGTTCCTGGCTTTGGCTTCAAAAAATCTGTCAGATAAATCTGTGTAAATACACAGTTACCCTTTAAAGGGTGGGGTGGCATAAAAATGTGTATCTTGACAAGCCAGATCAAATATCACTATAAAAAAAATACCCCGAGGGCCTCTCTTTCGCTTGTTGATGAGATGACTGTGTTGCACTCATAGGTTCCATATACTTTTGTCGGTCATACACTTCTGCTCTCAGATGTATGGGGCTTAACTAACTGTCCACCGAGAGATGACATCATTGGGCGTAATTGAAAACCAGTGCCTGACCCCTTGGTTCTCAAAGAGATAAGCCACAGTCAGAGCTGACTGGCTCTTGGCCTAACTCTCACCATTAGGGTATAAACCCACACACCGTATATGCAGCGTATTTACTGCTGCGATACGCAGCAAATTTGCAGCAAAATCGCAGCAGATTTGATCTAAATAACTGAACACAGCATTAAATCTGTACCAACAAATCTGCTGCGTATTTGTTGCATATCTGCTGCATATACGGTGTGTGGGTTTATACCCTAAAGAACATAAAGTTTACGAATGGTTAAATGATCGTTCGGCCATCAGTTATTGAAGGTGTATGTCCACCTCAGGGTAACTTCACACATACCGTATTGCATCTCATTTTCGGATCCGCAGTAGATGTGACTAAATGAATGAACACAGCATCAAATCTGCTGTTTCGGTTTTCAACTTGCCTATCTACCTTCCATGTGTTTTGCCGCTGTCTTAATTTACAGGTGTTTTTACACACACACCCTTCCATTGTGGGCTTTGTATAGTTCAGTTGCCCTCAAACACTAACGTGAAGGACTCGGTCTGTTTGAGAAGCCAAGTCTTATCAATTGCTTCAATGTCTTGAGTAATTGTTTTGACAAACTAATCATCTCAATTTTTCTTTGCAGCTCAGAGCACAGCATGGCTGGCCAAGTCTTGGTTATTACTTAGAATTAAGTGTAGAAATATTAGAAGGAATTATATTTAGTTTTTGTAAAGAAACCATTTTAAATATCTGAAAAAAAAATCTGTGTTAGCAAAACAAATCTGGTAACTCTGGCCTCCTTATATACTATTATATACAGTACTACACACATATATTATATAGTGTGTGTGTGTGTGTGTGTGTGTAAAAAGACTTTGGCTTCACGGTGGACAACAATTATACACAAATTATAGAACCATGTAGAAGTATGTAAAATACATAAATTCCACGTCACATATCAAACAATGGAATATTATAGATATGAGGTACAAAACAAGAAGTTAGAATAATTATTTAAACAAGCTTTTTCATCACACCCCTATGGTCAATAGACCGATGAGTGGGCTCCAGGTATGGAGATGTTAAAAGGAGCTTGAACCACAAGTCATTAGTCCCTGGTGGCTTCTCTGTGCCCTGCTTTCCTTGATTGGTAAACCTATTCCTATAACCAAAGAGAGATCTACCATGATGGGTTGGGTGGGGAGATGCTTTTGGACTACCCCAAAGATTCAAAGTTCAGATAGGTCCCTATTTAAAAAAAGTTAAGAACCCGTAGGGTTTAGGGCCCTATTCCACGGGACGATTATGGTTAAATCGTTCGAATCTAAACTATAATCGTTCGTTTGGATAGCAGTTACGATTAATGTCTGAACAGGAAATCGTTGATCGTTTATTAAGACCTGGACACCTGTTTTTATCGTTGCTCGTTCGCATTGAATAAGATGTCGTTCGCAGTAGTGACAAACTCAATAGTGATGACAATACGCCCGCAAGAACGATCATAAGTAACGATTGTTTCATGTAAATTGGTGAACTATTTCAGGTCTTTCGCAATAGTGGTCGTTTGGATTGTTTATCGTTAACGATTATGCGAACGATAATCGTCCCGTGGAATAGGGCCCATAGTCTTGAGGCTATCTAGCTTCTCTTTCAATTATCTGTTTAGCCAGGGTAAACAGCATCAAAATTATGCGTAGCGTTTCATGCTAACCATTTTAAATAAACAGCAATCAGTTTATTACATGGGCTGGCCAGGTATGTCAGAGTGGAGCTACTTTTTATTAGCTCTCCATTCTCGTTCCATTAGAGAGCTTTGAGCAAGTACTGTCAACCATTCTGACTTGTAGAAGGAGTCCCACGGTAGAAAGCTTCCCTTTAATTACTGTATTTTCCTGTGTGTAAGACTACTTTTTAACCTAGGAAAATCTTGTCAAAAGTCAGGGGTCGTCTTATACGCCGGGTGTGGTCTTATAGCGTGGGTGCTGAAAAAGTTCATAACCGGATTGGAGAATCTGCGGTCGCCACATACGATGGGGGGAGGTCACAAACGTCCGCATCCATGCCATATGCGTGACCGTATGAAGGGCAGAGCAAGCTGCAGGCGTCTGGGGTATGGAAAAAGATATGGTAGAGTGGCGCTGTATCCAGACAGCACTCTACCTCCTTCTCTGCCTTTCAGATCTTGCTGTTGTCTGAATTTTTTAAGTTAGTTTTTATTTGGTGTGCATTGGAAGAGGGGGTAGTCTTATACAGCGAGTATATCCCAAACTCTCTATATTTTAACTGGAAGTTGGGGGTCGTCTTATACGCCGGAAAATACAGTACATTAAAAAAAACAGACAAATGCACAAATGTTATCTTGGTAAGTTAGATTGAGTTGTTTTAAAAATCTTTAAAGCGACTCTGTACCCACAATCTGCCCCCTCCTGAACGCTTGTACCTTCAGATAGCTGCTTTTATTCCAAGATCTGTCCTGGGGTCTGTTCGGCAGTTGATGCAGTTATTGTCCTAAAAAACAACTTTTAAACTTGCAGCCCTGGAGCCCCCAAATTGGCGTGGCCTAGAGTGTGTGTGCCCTAGGATTGCAACACCCCTCCGTCTCTCCTCCCCACCCTCTTCAACATTAGGAATGCCCCTGGGAAGGTTTTTTTTTATTCATCACTTGTCTGAACACTGCACAGGTGCCTTGACGATCCAACACAGGTGCAGTGTTCTTACAGGTGATGAATAGGAGAATACCTGCCTGGGGCATTCCTAATGATGGAGGGCTGGTGCAAGTCTAATGCACAGACATTCAAGGCCACGCCAATTTGACACAGGGATGCAAGTTTAAAAGTTGTTTTTTAGCACAATAACTGCCAAAACCTGCCAAATAGACCGCAGGACAGACCTTGGATTAAAAGCAGCTATAAGAAGGTACAAGGGGTTTGTTGAGGTCAGATTTTGGGTACAGAGTCACTTTGAGATATCTACAGGCAAGTGGTTCACCAAAAAGTTGGACATTTTATCTGGTAAGGAAGAATTAAAAATCAATCCACGTGTCACCTGTTCAATTGTGTTTTTATTTAATATTTTTTCTTTATTTTTAGGTCCAAAATTGCTATATTTTAGAGACATCCTTCTAAAAGCTAGAGCTGAATTAATCTTGCACAGAGCCCTAAATCCCCTGTATGGACTTATTTTAGCAGCCTTTAGGCACCACCAGAGAGAGGTTACTACTTTGTTATGTTATTGAGTTCAAGTTGTTAACATTATGCCATAGGCTTCCCCAAGTAATGTCTGCAGGCAGCCAGAATATTATCATTTACTCTTTCTGCTCAGGTTAGCAAAGGAACCCTATCCACAATGAACAAATTTTAACAAATTATTTAGAGCTGGTTTTGATCTATTTAGATTATGATTTAAAAGAAATGTTGGACATTTACAGTGTCAGTGTAGTTGGACCCTATGACCCCGTTCACACTTGGCAAGAACGGCGGAATTCCCGCCATGCTCAGTGTCCTGCTTTGAGTGAATGAGAGGGCGCGCACTCCTCCGCCGCTCTCCGCTCAAAGAAGTGACATGTCATTTCTTTGAGCAGAGAGGGGAGGAAGCGGATGTGTGTGCTCCCTCTCATTCACTCAAATCAGGACACTGAGAACGGAGGAATTCCGCCATTCTTGCTCAGTGTGAACAGGGCCTGTGACTGCAAAAGTATTCTTTTCGGGGCTTTGAAAATTTTATGTATTTTTTTAAAGAGGTACTCCGGAGAAAATAAAAGTTTTCAAATCTGATTCCAGCTAAGGCGTTCCCCACCGAACAGTCACTGCTTTTAAGAGGCTTTGTAATTGTAAATTGTGCTGGTTTGCATTCATTGGATTAGATAAAATCATTCCTGTTATAATATGCAAAAAATAAAAATCCAAAGCACCACAAGCAAACGGGTACAAAAATCAATGCGATTCAGGCCTCACACCATCCCTTACCTATATAATAGCTACAGTCTTGTGTAAAAAATAATTGAGAAGATAACTTAGTGGTGCAGCGTCTGCTAAGCCTCTATAGCTGTCCTGTTTTGGCAATTGCAATAGAGTGCCAGTCTAATGGATTGATGCAGTACATATAGAATTATTGCTCATAGGAGTTGGCTATGGGAGACTAAAAGTATTTAAAGAGTCACTGTCGTATTTTTTTTTTTTTTTTTTTTGCAGAAATCAATAGTCCAGGCGATTTTAAGAAACTTTGTAATTGGGTTTATAAGCCAAATATGCCATTATCTGCATTAAAAAAGCCTTTTTCCCTCCCTCCTCTTTTCCATCCACTGGAAAAAATCAGAAAATTGTGACTTGTTGCATCAGACATACCCAGTTTGTTCTAGGGAGAGGGGAGGGGGGAGAAGGGAGTTAGCCGACAGCAGAAAGCAGCAGATAACTACAGGCACGGAGCTGGGTGACAGCTGTAATCAGAGGTCAGAGAGGTCAGTGGTGACTGTCAGAGGAGAAAGAGGGGGCGGTATTTGTAGATTAACTCTGTTTGTTTAGCTCTCTCCTTAGGAGAACAATGAAGACAGGGGGGAGAGCTTCAAACTGCTTTTTCATGATAAAAATGCATTTTTCGGCTAATAAACCCAATTACAAAGTTTCTTAAAATCGTCTGGACTATTGATTTCTGCAAAAAAAAAAAAAAAAAATTCACGACGGTGGCACTTTAATTTTTTAACGGTGGAAAGGATTTATTTTTAAAAATTTCAGAATTTTTTTTTTTTATAGTCTCCCTTTTTCAATTTTTTAAATTAAAAACATTGGCGGAGATTTAAATTTTGGACACATTGGGGGAGATTTATCAGATGCCACCTTTCATTCCTCACAGACACTTTGGAAAATGAAAGGTGGAATCTGATTGGTTGCTAGGGGCAACTGAGTCAGTTTCACTTTACACTATGTTTGATAAATCTCCCCCATTGAGTATCATCACGCGAGGAATTGTCCGAACTATTAAAAGATCCCACTCCTAGTCCCTTCCGGTTAATATTTAGGGATGATCAGATTTACAGTGCTAGCGAAGCAGGCCTAGTGAAGCGTAGGCTATGCCGGGCCTTCCGCAGAGCCTAGCGAAGCGCTGTGCTTCCTTAGTACTGAAAATTCGCTCATCCCAATCAATGATGTGACACCCAAAAAAATTGTTAGTTAACCCTACAGTAATTTTAAGCATTTGAAATTTTTCATTTTTTAAGTAGTAAAAAAATAAAAGTTATCATTTTGTATCGTAACTTTGTCATCAGGAAAATCCATATTAGTCTAAGATCTGTCCTGGGGTCCGTTTGGCAGGTGATGCAGTTATTGTCCTAAAAAAACAACTTTTAAACTGGCAGCCAGGGCTTAGATTGTATATGCATTAGGCTGTCTCCACCCTTTCTGTCCCTCCTCCCCGCCCTCCTCCTCATAAGGAGGCTGGATCGTTAAGGCACCTGTGCAGTGTTCAGTCAGGAGAAAATGTTCCAGTAGCATTCCTAATGATGAGGGTGGGGAGGAGGGACGGAGGGGTGGTGCAAAGTTAGGGCACAGATACTCTAAGCCCTGGCCGTTGGGCACGGGGCTGCAAGTTTAAAACTTGTCTTTTAAGACAATAACTGCATTACCTGCCGAACGGACCCCAGTACAGATCTTTGATTAAAAGCAGCTATCCAAAGGTACAAGTGGTTTAAGGGGGTCAGATTGTGGGTACAGAGTCGCTTTAAATTCTTAATTCTTTTTTTAAGAGTGTAATTACAAAGAATATTTGGTGGTGGAAAAAAACTTCCGTTAAATCTGTAGATGAAAAATGAATGACAGATTAATACAATATTTTTTGACCATTCTAGGACTTAAATAGAGGAAAAGTGTAATGTTGGAAAAATAGGTCGGTGATGGGCGTCAGTACTTTGGATCAGGTTCTATGTGTATTCTCCTTTTTCCGGAGAGTTCCCTCTGTATGTAATGCGAGACTAGAAAACACTTAAACAAGGTTTTAAGTAAATGGTTTTACATGTTATGCAAGAGGAAAATGAAGTAAATATTTTTTATAGCACAAAAAGCCGCAGTCAGGGAAGATTTTTCTTTTTCCCATTACGTATAAAGTTTTGCAAGTATTTTATCTATTAGCAGCGGTAGTGCAAAACACATTTCTCAGCAATATCTACAGCTATTACTGTCACAAAGCGCATATCGGACTTGAGTAGAAATCATATGAAATTGTAGCTATTTTCTAAAGTAACCTCCCGAGATTTCTTCCTTTGCTCATCCCTGACAGATGCGTTTTGTGGTGTACGAGCATTTTAGGGAAATGTGTTTCTTTGTGAGATTACTTGTAGGTTTTGCATTTCTTAACTCCGTAAGCTTGTTAACAACACATCTTACGGGGTCACAGTTGATACGTGCTTTGTTATAAGGTGTAAAATCAATTCTGTTAATGTAACACACAGTTGATGTTGATGGTTTCTAGACATGAGCGAACCTCAAGCTCACTTGGGGTTGTCCAAACCTGTGCGTACAGCATTTGATCAACAGTGACCAATTGCAGGGATTAAAGGTGTTATCCAGCGCTACAAAAACATGGCCACTTTTCCCCCTACTGTTGTCTCCAGTTCAGGTGCAGTTTGCAATTAAGGTCCATTTACTTCAATGGAACTGAGTTTCAAAACCCCACCCAATCTGGAGACAACAGTAGCGGAAAAGTGGCCATGTTTTTGTAGTGCCGGATAACCCCTTTAAGTGTCTGTGACTTTGAGATCCTGTCGCTGTCCAATTGGGACCTCCACAGTGTGACTGCGGGGGTCCTGATCATTTTCCCTGACTGCATCCCTACTTTTCTCATACTTTCCTCCATGCAGTCTGATCTCCGATCTTATCAGAGTCTGCATCAAGCACTCTCTGAGAAGATTGCAGATAACGCTGATCAGTTCAATGCAATGGAATAGCAGGACATTGACCAGTGTAAGCAATCTAATGATTGCTTCTAATAGTTCCCTATGGGGACATAAAAAGTGTAGAAAAATATATAAAGAAAAAATCAGCTCCTACTGTAATGAAAGTTACACCACCCCTCCTTACATAAGGACCCATGACTTAGGGGTATGTTTACACTGAATAAACCAGGTGGAATTCCGCGGCGAAACTTTCCGCTGGGGAATCCCGCCTGTCTTAGTGTGCCATAGCCTGTCTATGGGAGAGTGCACGCTCCTCCACTGCCGCCGCTCTCCACTCGGAGAAGTGACTGTCCACCTGATTTACCATACCCTGTGTAAACATACTCTCACCTGGTATGTCTCAGTGCCATGCCACTCCTGGCTGCTATAGGCCACTGGGGGCAACGGTTATTAGCCGGAATGGCCTGATCAGCTGAATCAGCTACTTAATCATTTAAATGACAGCAGCGTTTAATGGCTTATTAAAGCTTTGGCTGGTGGTCTAGTGTCCATATTGGCTTGCCGTGATACTTACCGGCCTGAGCGTGATCATTTCAAGATGTCTGCAGCCTAAAGCAATCGACCCAGAACATTGATCAATACAGTACGTATGTACTGCATTTATCCCTATGAGTAATAAGAGCATTGACTACAAATTAGTGGGAAAACATTTTTGTATCACTTCCTGCAGTACATACAGAAGCCGATAGGTACTGAAAGACTTGAGATTTTTAAATATAAGTAAATCTGTTTAACTTTCTGATACCAGTTGATTAGAAAGATCCCCCTCCCCTCCCCCCAAAGTTAATTTTAAATGGTCCAATGGATTAGATAGAAGTAGGTTGGTGGTTGAACAACAATGGTCAATGAATGAACATTTCTACCATGCATACAGTCGTTCAGCCATTAATGGCTTCAGGTTAAGAACAAAAACATTTTCTGAGAATGTTCTTTCAAGAAGGGATAGTTCCAGATTTAAGATTTTCTTTCCCCTGAACAAAAGATCTTTCAGATACAGCCAATTTTTTTTAAGATTATTTCAATCTATCACCGGTTGGCAAAAACAATCCTCCCTTAAATTTTAAAGTTTGAAGTTTAAATTTCATCCAATAACTGTTCATTGATTTTCTTCCATTTTTATCAACTTATCAGAACATTGTGTCTTTCTCCACTTTTCAGGCTCTTTTACTGCCCCCCTCATTCCCTCTTGAACTACTTTCATTCATATTGAAAACAGCTCAATCCTTTCTAGAGTCAGATTGGTATACTGAATATCAGGTTACAGGTACCCATAAAAGTCTATGTAGAGGGACTGACTGTCAAGGGACAACTTAACAAATATGCTGTGTCATTTTCAGATCATTATGCTGTTTGTGTTTGGGTGTCATATATTGTATGCCATGTGTGCCAGTACTTGATATGCACTGTTTTATACTGTTGCAAATGAGATTTTGCAGGCAAGGCTAAGAACATTAAATGTGAATACTGGTTAAAAATTTAACCCTGTTCAATCCCCACCCATAATCTAAGCATGCTTGTAATAGGTTTCGGTTTCATGAATTGGACTGTTTGTCTTGCAGCACATCCTGTCTCCACTCGCCTGTCCTCCCCCTCCCTTTTGAGACAGAGGTCACATGATCTCTGTATCTTCTGTTGCCAGGAAAACTATAACACCTCATCTGTAACCATGCCCATCACTGACATCACACAGTGATCACTTGGCCAATGGCGGGCAAACAGCCTCTACTGAGTAGTTTAGGAGAAAGGAGACACTGTTTCATGTTTCTCTCTCTCTCTCTCTCTCTCTCTCTCTCTCTCTCTCTTTCTCTCTTTCTTTCTTTCTTTCTTTCTTTCTTTCTTTCTTTCTTTCTTTCTTTCTTTCTCTTTCTCTCTCTCTCTTTCTTTCTTTCTTTCTCTTTCTCTCTCTCTCTTTCTTTCTTTCTTTCTCTCTCTCTCTCTCTCTCTCTCTCTCTTTCTTTCTTTCTTTCTTTCTCTCTCTTCTTTCTTTCTCTCTCTCTCTCTCTCTCTCTCTCTCTCTCTCCTATCTATGTAGCAAATAGAAAAATAAATACTGTATACAAAGCACAAGCAGATTGACCCAGTTGTTGGCACATACTACAAGTCAGCAGCGGGTACCTTGCAGTTGTTTCTAAGACTCAATGCGTGGTGGAAGATGTAGTTTACCGGCCAGGTGCCATGATGTATAACTGGGATCATTTGTAAAAGTTTGAATGTGGAGCTAGTTGCAGCATAGAGAAGTGGAGTATCAGCACCTAAATGTGTTTTTGTTAATTTTTATTTTTTATGGGATCACTGGAGTACCCCTTTCAAGGGTTAACACAGATTGCAAGGAAACTTCCAAAAGGGACAAAGGAACCTCCTCAGCCACGGCCTCTCTAAAACAGGGATCCGTTTAGTACAGTCTTTTCTTGTGGAAGCTTCAAGCCGTCCTCTCTAATGGGAGGGTTCTCGGAAGAGTTTGTCCAGAGTCTTTAGACTTGCACTCCGCAGTTGGGAATTGTAGTACCGGGGGTTGGATGTATTTTCCCACCTAAGCTCTACCCTAATCTATTTGCAGCCTATTTCAGGGAGAAATTAAAGGTTAGAGTAAAGAAGGACAAGCTTTTGAAACCATGGACACCAACACATTGGGTAATCCCGCATCAGTTACAGTTTGGCCTGATTCTTCTTGATGTATAAAATCTGTGTCTCCACCTTGCTGAGTGTCAATATTCTGGACAGTCAGTTTTTTTTTTCTACTTATCCGAATCTAGCTTTTCTTTTTGCACATGACCACTAAGGGTACCCCAAAACACCATCAACGAGGACACATATAGGAAGTGCCCAAGGAGAACTGCATGTTCTACTATGTCTGCTGCACCACAGTTTTAAAGCATTCAAAAGCGCGTAAAAAAAAAAAAAGTAACTTTTTCACCCCTAAATAAAATGCTAGTTGTCTATAATATCTCATGTTTTATGAAAAACAAACAATGTGAACTCCGGGTTATAACCCTGGCTTCCACTGAAAGATGATGGGAATGCAGTAGAGTGTTTTTTATGTATACAAACAGTATAAATGATGGTTGGGAATGACCGGTGCTGAGTTTTTCCTTTCTGTCTGAGTTTTTTAATCTTATGTTGACAAAAAAAAGCACATCAAGGCAAATAGATGCAAAAATCCTGGGACAGGAAAGGATTATATTTCATGTACACAATGACTGGTCACCATAGACAGTGTCTTCACATGGTTTCCAGTAATCATTTGTATTCGGCCCTAGTATGACCTGTTCCATTATTAGCTAAGGAGCAGCTGTGTGACATCTGGCTGTAAACAGATAACGTAGCTGCGTTGCATGCCTGTGATATTTCAACCATTTTTTGAGCACGCTCCTGCTGCTTTCCTTCTGGTTGTACTTCTGTCTCTACAATGAGAGGGGATATATACAGCAAGGTACAGTTACTGATTCACAAGCCAAAAAGTTTTTTTTTTTTTCTCGTTGTAAAGCAAAGCTAAAATTAGTAATCCAGCAATTTAAAATTGATGGCCTATTCTGAGATAGGCCATTATTAATTGTAGATCTAGCTTCAGGAACCCCTGCTGGTCTGTTTGAGGGGACCTTGGTATTCTTTCATGTGAAAGGGACATCACTGCAGTATCTTTATCCTCTGTTGCTATAAGAATGATACGAGGATCAGCAATGGTAAACTTTGAAGAGGCTGCTTCACTCGCTCAAGCACCGTGACCCCTTTAAACAGCTGATTGGCAGAGGTGCCAGGAATTGGATCCCCCACTGATCTAAGATTGATGGCCTATCCATCAATTCTATAAAGCAGGATAACCTGTAGTGCAGGCTAGCTCTCATGGGCTGTAATTGACAGGTATGGTACACCGCAATACAGAAATACTGATGTGAACTATGCTAGCAACCGGATTAAATAATAGTACTTTTTAAGAAACAAAAAAACAGAATTGCTTTTTTTTTTTTATAATAAAAATACAATGTACAGTTTGTCCCATGAAAATCAAGCCTATCCACTCCTTCAGCCCCCCAAAAAGTTGTCATTTGTATTTTATTTCTTTACTGCTTGTATTGTGCAAAGGTAGTAAAACAAGTAAATTGGGTATTGCTGTGGGTCTTTTTTTTTTTTTTTTTTTTTTTTTTTTTTACTATTTATGGTTGGTCTCCCATCTTTATTCTTCCCCTATAATAAGGCTTTTCCTAATGCAGCCTACATTTCCCATGATGCCTCACACTCATGCAAAAACAGTGTTTATCTGAATACATTGTCAAGATTGTAGGAGGTTTATTACTCGTGGGAAATAATCCAAATATACAAAAAGAGCATCTCTTAAAATAACTAAACCATCTTGTGTTGTGTGACTAGAAGATAATTTACAACAAATAAACCTGTCTCAGCAGTTAACAATAAGAAGGAAGCTATTTTCCTTATATTTATAAATTTGTCTCCCACTAGAGGCCAAAATGATGATCAAGCAACCCCAGTCTGTAGTCTGTGCCACTGTCCCTATGCTTTTTCATCAAGTGTACTGTTGTTCTTTTTAAAGGGGACTAGATCATTGTAAAGTGGAAAGAGAGAGAGAGTGTGCTACCTAGGTAAAGCACCACCTAGTAGATGTTTTTTGTGCAATTTTTTATTTTTTTATTTTTATTATTAATGGTGAGTGTATCATCTCATTTGGAGCAGCAGAACACTGTGCAGAGTTTAATTTCACTAATTATCTATTGCTAATTATATATATATATATGTATATACACAATGGTCCCTCAACTTACAATGCCCTTAGGTTACAATATTTTCAACATATAGTGGTCCGTTCTGGGGACCATGGCAATTGAGACCACACACAACATACAATGTTACAGACAGTAGAGATCTGCAGCACATGTGAATAACTAGATGACCAACCAATAAAAGTATCAATTTTACTGGTGAAACCCCAGTATCACTAAAGTGCCTACACTGGTTGGCTGTCTGGTATCTCCTCTCGCTGTGATACTACATGTCCTGTACTGCTGTGTGTGTCTGGTATCTCCTCTCGCTGTGATACTACATGTCCTGTACTGCTGTGTGTGTCTGGTATCTCCTCTCGCTGTGATACTACATGTCCTGTACTGCTGTGTGTGTCTGGTATCTCCTCTCGCTGTGATACTACATGTCCTGTACTGCTGTGTGTGTCTGGTATCTCCTCTCGCTGTGATACTACATGTCCTGTACTGCTGTGTGTGTCTGGTATCTCCTCTCGCTGTGATACTACATGTCCTGTACTGCTGTGTGTGTCTGGTATCTCCTCTCGCTGTGATACTACATGTCCTGTACTGCTGTGTGTGCCTGGTATCTCCTCTCGCTGTGATACTACATGTCCTGTACTGCTGTGTGTGTTTGGTATCTCCTCTCGCTGTGATACTACATATTTTGTGCTGCTCTTTACCTGGGCCAGGATGAGCTGCTCCATTGGGCACCAGGAGAGGACGGCTTCATTTTATTTTTCTGGGACTCTGTTTGAACTGTATAGAACCCTGAAATGCTCCAGTTCTCTACATATGAAGTAATTTATAGTCTCCTGTAGCTCTATCTGACTGTTGTATGTAAGGACTTGCATTATTCATATTGGCTATCTGCTTACTTTTTTTTTTAAACTCTTAATTTTTTTTTCCTATTTATGTTTCCATGATCTAATGAAGCAGGAAGTCTTGTCACTTACATCTTCATTTATGTATGTTCCATTATGAAAAGGTCCTTTAATTCTGTGACATATCATAGTTACCAATGTTAGTAGCTTTTCCTTTTTTAGTTTTTTTTTTTTTTTCTATACAGCTGTATATTTGGTTCAGTAGTTCTTTCGATTAGATCATTAAATAATTAGTTCCCGCTCTATAATTGAGTATCCTATTAAACTTTGAGCAATAAACATATTAAACCTAAATGAGACTTATAAAAGCTGCATTTAATGTGCTGCACATTCTAATCTGGCTGCTAACATGTTTGTTTTCACTTTCCTATTAATGTTTTTTTTTTTTTTTTTTTTTTTTATTTGTACTAGAACCCCTAGGCGCAGAGATGTCCATGAAAATAAAAGTGGTGCCAGAGAGTTGTAAAGGGGTTGTCCTACGATTCACTGTTTGCAATTGAAACTTGTTACACCTTTTCTTGATCGACCATTTAAAAATTCACCTGCATCTAAATATTGATGTTGCATACTTGTTTTGATACTGTCATAATCATTTATGTGCATAAGGGCTCGGGCTGTGTGACAGAGTTGCTGGTCATGTGTGTCCAAAGGTCACAGGTTAATAGGCAGTTTTCCCTGCCAATTTTTCAATTAAAAAAAAAAGTTAACTGCCAAAAAGCAGTAAAAATTTAAGGGTTTTTTTTCCTGGTGCTTTTTAATGTTATAGTTTTGGGGCATTATTTACTGCATTGGCGCAAAGTGTGCCAAAATCACAACAAAACCGCACTGTGTAATAACAGCCAAATATAATAGGTTTCTCTCTTTTCATTAATTGTTAAAAATTATGGAAGAATTTATTATGTTCTTGGTAAATACGGACTAATTGATAGGGTGCATTCACAAGTCCATGCACGTGCACGGACAGTATTCTGCAGACCTGACCTCGGAGATCCAGCATCTTGATTCGTTATGATGTTGGAAGCTCCGAAACAGTTTAAATGTTCGCACTACCGTACTAACCCCCAAGACAACCAACATCTTTATAGAAAAAAATACAAACAAGAAGAATAAGAATTAGTTAAAATATATACATAGCTACCGATCCCAGAAACCCTGGTTCTATACAACACAATAAAAAAAGTTTCAGATAGGACACAAAAGACCCCACATGTAGCAAAAAAGGACCCCAGGACATACCTCCAACTAAATAACCTATATACATATACAATGACTATGCAGTATTTCCCTGAATAGCCAAACAAACAGAACCTGTAAACAGAAATAAAGTGCAAAAGTGCCAAAAATGGTAACATGAGTATGCAAAAGAGGAGTCCGTGGAGCCTCATTGAAGAGTCTCAAAACACAGGACTAGCCAGATATCCCTCCGGGAAGGACCCAGCCAAGTGGCAGCTCCTGTTATGAAACCACCAAATCCACCATATTAAGTGGCCCTATAAGTCAGTGTAATGACAAGGGATAAACCAAGGCTAGGTAACCATCCACAGACAGCTGTTTCGGGGTGTTGCCCCTCATCAGTGTGGAGCAGGATTCTGGCTAGGTGGGAGCAATGCCTAGTAGAGCCATAAGAAAAACAGATTTCTGGCTGGGTCCTTCCCGGAGGGATATCTGGCTAGTCCTGTGTTTTGAGACTCTTCAATGAGGCTCCACGGACTCCTCTTTTGCATACTTATGTTTCCCAGGGGGCAATGCACCTAGAACTTCACTGCATTGAGCGCTTTCATTAGCAGCCGGCAGTGTTGTCATTTGGCTGTTCTCCCTGAGTTCAGCAATCTGTTTTAAAAATGGTAACAGACCAGCTAATGCAATAAGGATATAAGTGAGGGAGAAAGAGTAAAGAGCACAGACAATGCAGGAGAGACAGCTACGATATCATGAAAATCCTACCACACCCGGCCTGACCACAGACCTGCCAGTGAGCAATAATAATAAGCGTAGAATCCCAGGTCCAGGGCCCGACGTACGTTTTGCTGCTGCAAGCTTCTTCCGGGGGAACACCCTTCCATCCCTAACACCCTGTAAACTTTTTTTTTTTTTTTTTTGTGATATCCCATTAAGTTTGAAAGTGGTAAAACTCTGGTTGACTCTTGACATGTCGGCAGGTTTTTGGCCACATTTAGACTGCTGGGGAATCCATTCTTTTAAAAACTGCGCAAATCTTATTTTATTTGTTCTCCTCTTAGATATATACTCCTATTAGATTTATTCACCAGGGTCTGGTGAATAAATTCAAAAAGATTTAAAAAAAAATTCTGCTGTCCTGCTACTCTATCAGCTTTGAAATGTGTCACCACTGTGCCTATAATACAGCCATAATCGCAAGTTTCTCTAACAGTCTTCTCAGGGGTTATAAGATATCCGCTGTAGGTATAATGACAAGCCAGTCATAAAAGAAAATGGTCAAAAGGCGTGAAAAGTCATACCTTGTCTGCGCATTGCAGGTGAATGCTAATTTACTCTGCCTATAATCCTGTTAAGTATGGAGAAAGAGTTCTCTTCCTCCCCTAGGGTGAGCAAAGCAATCTGTGTACCTCCAATGCAATACTTGCTATGTTTAAGGGAATCTTCCAGTGTGTCTTGCATCCTTTAGGCACTTAAAGGTTCTCACCTAACCTTTTATTGAAATTAAAAAAACTACCAGGCTGACTACACTTGATCCTATAATTTTGTTACGCTCTTGTCTAAAACTATAAGAAGACCTTTAGATGTTGAATTATTTTCTGCAGGACAAGCTCTTTTTCTCAAATATTGGAAAGCCCTTGTCTACTGTGTTCACGAACATGGCTCCGCTCCAATTTATGCCATTCCTATGTATAGCTTTTTCCTAACGACCACCCAAAAGTTAAATCAGAGCTAAAGGGATCCAGCTGTTAAAGTTGTCTTAGGAAGACAACCCCGGTCTAGATGAGCTCTTGGGGATATATGTACAGAATAGACCCAAGAGTAGTGATGAGATGAACTTCCTCAACTTCTGGGTTCCATTACTCCCTGAGGCTGTGTCCAACCATTGGGAGTCAAATGCAGAGCGTTCGGGAAGTTTGCTCATCACTACTCAAGAGTAGACTCTGACTCAGAATTTGGAGCTGTCAATAATGGCTCCCAATCTCTAAGATACAGAATACACATTTAAGCTATGTCCACACTTGACCAGGTCTTTGCTGATTTGATTTATTTATATTTTTTAATCTGGATTCTCCACCAAATGCTTGTGAGTTCTACATTCTTTGATGGATTCCCAGTAAGTATGACATGGATTAGGCGATAAACCTGCTGGACCGCCAGCTTTATGATGGAGTGTCAAGACATTCCAGGAGTTAGAGAGAAATTTGGCTTACCCAAAGAGCACTATTCCAGCACAAAATGAAGAAAGGAATAAGAAAATGAAGAAAGAGGAAAAAAGAAGTAGAAGAGCCCTGCAAGTATACGACTCTCCAAAGTAGAGAGAGAGTGGACAGTAGAAGGGTCATGTGAAGATAATCGGGGGAGAGTGGGAGAGGACCAGGATGGTGTGTACCTCAGACCAACCACAGAACACTGCCGTAGCTAACCGCCATCTCGCGCCTCAACAGATCTCAGGGTAGAGGCAAGTTGTCTTAAGCAGGTTTTAAGGAGGCTATGGAATCTGTACATAGCTTATCTATTAATGTTACACGTCCACGCTGCTTATTTCTAGATGCAGACCTGTTCATTTGTTCTAGACCTATGTTTTGCTGGACAATTTCTGGAGAAAAGTAGTTGATCTGTAGTATTTGGTTTCCTAGCTACAGCAGGGAAGTCAATAGATAGGGAGTCCGGGTCTTGTCTCAGAGGTGCTTCAGAGAACTCTTATGCTTGGTAGTTTCTTATCTATTTATTATGTTGTAGATCTATCTTCACTTGCATACCTCGTGCCCAGATTCATACTGTACGTTTTCTTTAATTTCTTAATCTGAGAAGAGGGGGTTGTCTTGGTGTGAATTTTTTGCATGCCTGTATAAAACCCCTATTTATCTCTAGGATATAATAGTTATTGTGTGCTCTGACCCTTCCTTTTTATAGGCATCAGAGCCTCCCACTGCATCTCCATAGCCTCCAATGTGAGACCCAGCGCATAGACTTACATTAGTAGGTTGAGGCTCTCAAGAGGACCTATGGAGATACAGAAAGGAGCTCTGTCTCGTAAGATATAGCTTTACGCAGCAGGAAGAATGGGAGCTCGGAAGCCTATTCTGGTGCCAAATTCAAATCAGATATACATTAGAGAAATGAGTGCCGTGCACAGTGCTACATGAGTTGGGGTATCTATAGATTCGACCATGCCGGGTCAGTACAATTGGTTCATAATGGGCACAGTATGCGGATAAAAAAAAACTTTCGGATAAAAAAAACCTTTCGGCTGCTAAATGGATTTCACGCTGATCGGGTTAGTGTACTTTATGGCAGGTACGCTTAAACTACTAGGGAGTGATACGGCTAGGAATATAGGATAACCTTAATCGAGTGACCATGATATTTTTGCGACTTTATCACAGTTACTAGTTCTAAATGCGACAGTTTGTGAAGTTGGTCTAAATATTGCCATTTTAAATGTGTCTTTATATCGTCTTCTTTTCATGGTCCCTCTACATGGTCTGGTTATATTCTTATTAATATAAGTGAATGGCCGCACAAATGATTATGAAGCCCTTCAATTGTGTAAATTCTCAATGATTGCTGATCAATTTGTATAGAGAAAATCTGTGCTCATATTGGGGACTTGCCTACCTGGCTTTCTTGGGTCATAGAGGGTGATATCATATGGGGGACCCTGTTACATGATGAAATAGCTCCTAAATCCAAGACCTTTCTAATTAACATGCCATCAATGCTTATACAGTAGGAAAACCCTTCAATGTTCTTTGAAAAGTAAATAAATAAAAAAAAAAGTTAATGTATCTTTCTTTAAAGTTATTCTGAGACTATCTTCATCGTGTTTACCAGGGAATTAGTGAGTACATGCAAAACTGCTATTATGTTCTGTGTTAAATCTGCAGACATCCCAAAGGAAACATATCCAATTAGTGTGGTGTATACTTGTGTGCAGAGTAACTAAAGTGTGTGCATCCGAGCGTTCACTTTGTCTGCTGAATGTAACGTTCACTAATTTAATGTAATATAGAATCTGCCGCCTCCAGTCTACATGCGGTGAATATTAAGTTTTAGACTGGTAGATTTTCACTTCTTTTTTTTTTTTTCCAAAAAACTTATGCCTTTGCAAATTTTTCTAATTTTAAGTAACAATGAGTTTATATAGTTAAGTGATTCAAAGGGAATTTTTTGTATTTCAGAATGAGTTGATAAAAGCTCTTGAAATCTCATGCTGTTAGATTGTCTTTCAAATCACACTTCTATCATTAATACAGGTATATTTCTATTATTGATCTACGTCTTTGCCGTGACAGCCCAGCAGTGAGGCGTTCCCCGCTGATGTCGGCAGCCAGAGCACTTGCAAAGACAAAGGGATTCTATCTACGAACAGCTAATTAGAGATAAAACCGCCACCTATTATCTTCTCTTCAACATAAACCTGACTTCCATAGATTCCTCTCACAATAATAGATGGGATGCATCAATTGATGTATTTTTATTTTTTTTTTCCTTTTATTTTAAGTGTGATGACAAGTAAAATTGGGAAATGGGTAGCTGTAAAGATAAGTGTTACAACAATAAGTTCTGTTTTCCAAGAAGACCTATTAAACATTATTTTCATTCCCCTATATTCGGTAAAAGTATAAAGTTTAAGTATTTTGCTATTATCTCTTTTAGCATTTGCAATAGGGATTATATCATTTATATAGATCAGTTGTGATATAGATTTTTTTTTTTTTTTTTCTCCGAACAATGTTGGAAGCTTACTCGTGGGGTTTATGTAATACTTGTAAGTTCCACTTTTGTTTTGCCTTTGGTGAAGTATACACATTGGAATCAGTTCAGATTAGGTTCTGATTAGAGATGAGCGGACCTCGAGCATGCTCTAGTCCATCCGAACCCGAACTTTCGGCATTTGATTAGCGGTGGCTGCTGAAGTAGGATAAAGCCCTAAGGCTATGTGGAAAACATGGATATAGTCATTGGCTGTATCCATGTTTTCCAGACAACCTTAGAGCTTTATCCAAGTTCAGCAGCCCCAGCTAATCAAATGCCGATCGTTCAGGGTTTGGATCGACTTGAACCCAAGCCCGGTTCACTCATCTCTAGTTCTGATGTTTTTTTTTCCAAGTTGCATATGGCTGATTAGAAATAAAGTGAAGACAAATTTCAAAATATGTTCGTCAGGTGAGTACCAGTGCTCCTCCACCATAAATATCCAATAACACATTATTTTTATTTTTTATTTTTTTGATACCTAACATGAGCAACCTCCTATGATAAAACAGATGCACTATGTCCTGAATTAGGGGAAAGTTTTAACCGTTCTAAATATTTTGGGGGAGATTTACTATTGCAAATTCTAAACTGGTGTAATTTTGATCGAAAACTGGAAATCCTTGCCCCCACCTCTGTTATGTGTTTTAGACACTCTTGTGCCTTGCCTTTCTAGTGGCATTACTTAGCATGCCAGAGTAAGCAAACTAATAGGGGGTGTCATCTTAGATTACAGTGTCTAAAGATGCACCTTATTTGTAAAACTACCATTGTAATAACTTGACCGTTTTAAAATGCACCAAATCTATTATGGTCCAAGTATGTTAAATATTAAAGGGGTTATCCAGTGCTGCAAAAATATGGTCACTTTATTCCAGAGACAGCACCACTCCTCTCTCCAATTCAGATGGGGTTTGCAGTTGAACTCCATTCATTTCGATGGAGTTACAAACTGCAACCAAACTGGAGACTAAAGAGGTGCTGTCTCTTGAAGAAAGTGTCCATGTTGTAGTGCTGGATAACTTCTTTAAAGCGACTCTGTACCCACTATCTGCCCTCCCCAAACCGCTTGTACCATCCGATTTTAATCCAAGATCTGTCCTGACAGGTAAGAAAAAAAAGATGAGAAATGACTATTGTGGTAGACCTAATTGATGCATAAAAGCGACTTTATTAGTATGAGCATAAAGTGCAGTGAAGTGATATATATAATTAGTCCAAATTTGTGCAGTAGAAGTACAAAAAGATTATAATAGGCTAGGGTACTGTCGGGGAGGTAGCCCTGTTATACCCTACCTAACGTATATCGAGGACCGCTGGTTCAGGCGTCCCTTAGCCAGGCGTTATCTGGCCCTATAATAGACAGTCGTGGAGTCAAGGTGCAGACTGTCTGAAGGTGTGTGATGTAGGTGTGATCAGAAGATCAGAATGGTTTCGTCTGGTAAGTATATGGCATAGAGTCACATATGAGGTGATGTGGCTCAAGTGAGTACTTTTATTTCTACAATGTAAGATAACTGGGCCTGTAACAGTGAGGTGAAACACAATGGATACCAAAAACCAAATGGTGTAAATCCCTCTCAGTTGGTGTATCATGGTTACTTACTAGTAGTGATATTGCTTGTAGCCCGTTAGTCAGGTCCAGGATAGGTACAACAGATATCTTAGTAAGGTTTTTCTTGTTTGTATACTCAACTCAACTTGTATACTCAGACCGCCGCCATATCCATACAGCTAGGTACTCTAATTCTATTCATTTACTATCCTGACAGGTGTTGCAGTTATTGTCCTAAAAAACAACTTTTAAGCTTGCAGCCCTGTGTTAAATTGGCGTAGCCTAGAGTGTCTGTGCATTAGGCTTGCACCGCCTCTCCGTCCCTCCTCCTTGCCTTTTTAATCATTAGGAATACCCCAGGCAGGATTTCTCCTATTCATCACCTGTCTGAACACTGCACGGGAGCTGGATAGTTAAGGCACCTGTGCAGTGTTCAGACAAGTAAGGAATAGAAGAAATTCTGCCCAGGGCTCTTCCTAATGGTGAATAGGGTGGGGAGGAGGGATGGAGAGGCAGTGCAAGGATAGGGCACAGACACTCTAGGTTACGCCAATTTGAGGGAGGTCTGCAAGTTTAAAAGTTGTTTTTTTTTCGGACAATCACTGCTCCAGGACAGATCTTCCTGCTGGACCTGTTTGGGACGGCTGCTGTTCAATATCAGACTATTTTATCATCTTGTGGTGCAATATATATATTTTCTCATATCTACACCCCCTACTTATGATTAAAATTGATCAGTGTTCGTTGGTTCCCTGATGAACCTGTATGAATTGGACGGGGGAAATGCGTAGCAACAAAAATAATATAATATAGGTAATTGATCTTTTTATTGTACATAGCTCACAGTGTGTACACGTTTTTTTGTTTGTGGTTATTTCTGTTGGGGTACTTAGTGTGACACCTGGTGTTTATTGTTTTCTCCCTTGCACTTATCATAGGGTAGGTACTGGAACTGTGGTTGGGGCCACGCTGCTAAGGAGGTGATCACCCCAAAAGGCAGGGACAGTGTACCTGGATATAGCTCAGTGTGCACTTTCCCCTCCCCTTCTTGTTTTCCATCTTATATGGGTCCCATCATCAGGTCACACGTTGTTTTTGGCAGGGCTGTGGAGTCGGTAAGCTGAATTTTATCAGGACCGACTCCCGACTCCGACTCCTGCTCCTTTGTGAATGACCAGTCATATACCAGGGGAGTCACAGTATTTATCACACTGGCTCAGCAGCTTCTCTCTAATATCCTACGTGATCCTGGGGCAACTTCTGAGGAAATAAGGGAATACTGTATATAAAGCAGCTTCTCCTGTGTGTGCAGTGGATGCAGCCAGTCTCCAGCCTCCATGTCTTGAACAACTCACAATTAGACTAGATGGAGCAGGTGGTCTTTTAGTTTCTAACTAAACATTCACCATACACACAGAAACACTGCTAACAATGCCAGATACCTGTAATATAGAGGTCAGACATAGTGATATAGAGGGGGGGTCACACACAGTGATGTAGAGGGGTCACTGTGGTTGTGGGGGCACGCCATAGCGTGCGCACACAACCTGCTGCAGCCATAGCATACACACACAAACACAGCCTGCTGCAGCCATAGCACACATACAGCCTGCTGCAGCCATAGCACACATACACACAGCCTGCTGCAGCCATAGTGCACACACACACAGCCTGCTGCAGCCATAGCACACATAAACACAGCCTGCTGCAGCCATAGTACATACACACACAGCCTGCTGCAGCCATAGCGCGTGCGCACACACACACACACACCCTGCTGCAGCCATAGAACACTGAAGAAAAACACCACAATGAGGACAGAGGTTACTGCTACACTACTTATGTCTTCTCCTTCTCTATATTACACAGGATATCTCCATATTACACTGCTGCTCATATATAGTTATTCAGCATCCAGGGAGAGAACAGCACAGATCTCAACCCCCCCCCCCCCCCCCCCACACACACACAAAATGGACTCTTCCAGCTCAGAAACAAACTTTCAAATAGTGACTGACAACTTTTCCCCGACCACCCTTATCTAATATGGCCAGTGTCCTATTAGAATGTTGCTCATAATATGTATTGATGAGCAAAACACAAACTTATAAAATTCATATCAGTTCGAAATTGTTCTAAGATTTTTTTTTTTAACGCTGGAGTGAGTACATTTTTTCCGACTCCAGCCAAAACTAGCTCTGACTCCACAGCCCTGGTTTTTTGTCACGTTTTTGATTTATGGTAATTTTAACAAGATATTGAAAGTTAAAGGGGTAGTGCGGTGCTAAGAAATTATTCACAAAATAACACACATTACAAAGTTATACAACTTTGTAATGTATGTTATGTATGTAAATGACCCCCTTTCCCGTGTTCATGGCCCACTCCCCGTGGACCCGGAAGTGTAGTGCATTATACATACCTGAAACATCACTGTCAGAAGACGGCGAACGGGGGTCGTCACAAATCAGGTAAGTATAATGCACTACACACCCGGATCCACAGGCGGGGCGCGGGGAACACTGGGAAGGGGGCCATTCACATACATAACATACATTACAAAGTTATATAACTTTGTAATGTGTGTTATTTTGTGAATAATTTCTTAGTGCCGCACTACCTCCTTAAGTTTTAGGCCTTATATAGTCAGTTTGCTCTTGTCTGTATATTCTAGTCTGACTATAGGGCTGTTCTATTGGCGGTTGGCAGAAAACCTTTTTTATAATTTCTGCATTGGTTGTTCTTATTTGGAATAGAGCCAGATAGAATGGAACTTGGACTTTGTAAATACTTGTCACCATCCCTGGTGTAGGCTCTGGTAGATATTGATAAGTCACTAATGTAGAACGTTCACCAATTCACTGTAGCAAAGCAGCAGAAAGAAGTTCTGGTTCTGCATAGTATTGGCACAGTACTTTATTACTTTGGCTCAGACCAATGGAGCATTTGTCCATTAGAAGGTGGTAAAGGTTTTTTTTGTGTTACTGGCCCATTAAGAGGCCAAAAGTCACTGAGCTATCAGAAAAGAGCTCTGTCTGCCAAGGCGGGTAAGAAAGTGCGACATTAACTACATGATTAGAAGTGAATAATTACTTCAAGCTCATGTGTAACATGTTTCCGTTTTTAAGGTCCAGATCTATGGAACGTGTCAATGTAGCTTGCTGTATGAATGAGCCCTAACGTTTTTAATTTTCCCAACACAACTAACAAAAAGCTTTCCTAATAATGATTGTCACCTCTATCATAACAAAATGATTGGAGTTGATGAAGTGACGTTTTAGCCTTCAGGGGAACTTTTGATTGATCTCGCTCATAATAATAATGGCATCTGACAAGTCTCGATTAATCACTGTAAGGTGCACGAATCTTCTGTTTGTGGGTAGGAGCTATTATTTATACTGATGTGAACAATTTTCTACATTCTTTGTTTCCTTATGAAGGAACTTGTTTAATTTGAAGAAATTGTGTTCTAATCAAAAATATATTTGACTTATTTGGTCCGCTTTCCTTATCAATATTAAATATCAGTTCCTGCTAAAGGAAAGAACTCTTCTCCATTTGCTTTTATCCTGTTTTTGCAGAGAATTAATTCCCTTTATATCCCACTCTCTTCGCTCCCAGACATATGCACAGCAGGAAGAATTATATTTAAATTGCATTGAATAGGCAAGGTCATAAGCGGGGGTAACACTTGTTCTCCTGTAGTCTCCTCCTGAGGCTTTATATTGGTTCATCCTAGTAATTTTAATGTGAGAATTTGTTGTTGTTTTTTCCCTCTCGCTGATTTTAATGGTACAGAACAATGTGCAATTTGCGGCAATATTGTAGATGTTTCTCTGATCGTGAAAAGGTTCATACCACCACTTTTTTTTTTTCAAGTTGAACACTATTGCTTTTAGAGTATCCAAAGCTTTGGATTCCAACTTGTGGCCCTGGGGCTGAATCCGCCACTTATGCAACGGTTGTACCCATGGGTTTTGAAGAAACGAAAGAGAAAAAAGGTCAACATGGAAGATATGACATTAGTTTTGTTGGAGCGGCTGCATTGTACGCCGTCATGTCATTATTGCCTCTTGTTGAATTTGCTAAATTATTCCCAGCGATATGTTTAATGGTTTAAATGCAATGTGGGTCAACAGACAAATGCAGATTAAGGGATTTTACAGGCTGTTTGAAGCAGTCATAAGCCACAAATGATGTCTCTAAATGTTCTGGGTTAAGCACGACTGCCATAGACTGCCGTTAAAGAACAATAAAATAGATTATAATTTAAAGATGTTGAGCGTTCATTGTTGGCCTGCTTCCATGTATAAGAGGAGTTGTTCCTTACTGATCAGTGTGCTCACATTAGAATTTTCAAGTTCTGTAAAAGGGATTGTCTTTGTGTTTTAAATCTTTAATTAGAGATGAGTGAAATTACAGTAAGTCCAGGTTTGCAAAACAACAATTGACTCCCGGTTACTTGGAAAAATGGATGAATCTATCTTCTCCAGCCCCTGGGGGTCAAATGCCGCAATCTACCAGTATAATGCTAGGAGCTGGGAAATTAGAGTATTGGAGTTGAACGCGGGCCTAGAACATGAAAACTAATCAAATTTATTTATTTTTTTTCTTTGTTGGCTAGACAAGTCCATCATGACCTTTCCATCTTTTATTAGCCATCATGGTCAGTGTTTACCTTTTGGAATATGACCTGTGTGTTACAACCTTAGATGCCCCACAGTTTAAGATCAACCTAGAGATTTATTTAAAAATCATCTGTAAGGCAGACATACTCCCATGCCAAAACCGTGGAGCAACGAAAGGGCACATACTTAAAGCGACTCTGTACCCACTATCTGACCCCTCCAAACCGCTTGTAACTTTAGATATCTGCTTTTAATCCAAGATCTGTCCTGGGGTCCGTTTGGCAGGTTACCATTAAGAATGCCCCTAGAACAACTTCTCCTAGTCATCACCTATGTGAACACTGTACTTGTGCTGGATTATTATACACTGGTGCAGTGTTCAGACTGATGATGAATAGGAAAGATTGTGCCTGGGCCATTCCTAATGATGAGCGGAGCGGGAGCACCTGTGCAGTGTTCAGACAAGTGAGGAATAAAAGAAATTCTGCCCAGGGCCATTCCTAATGGTGAAGAGGGCGGGGAGGAGGGATGGAGAGGAAGCCTAAGGCACATACACTCAATTTGATATAGGACTGCAAATTTAAGTTGTTTTTTTTAGGACAATAACTGCATCACCTGACGAATGGACCCCAGGACAGATCTTGAATTAAAAGCAGCTATCCCAAGGTACAAGCGGTTTGGGGGTCAGATTGTGGGTACAGAGTCCCTTTAATGTTTTTCCTTTTTGTTTTCTTTTTTCTTTGGTTGACTGATACCACCTAGGAACATAAATGACATCTTAAATTTAAAACTCCATCCTTTTAGAATAGCTATAAGAACTAATAGGTATGCATTAACTAATAGCTCATCTTCTATGTAGCGTAAGATGAGTGTTAAGAGACCCTCTTACTTTACAGCGGGAATTATGGTTTACCTCAACTTCCATCACCACACTTCTACCAGTGGACCAGATATATATTCAAAATGAACATGAGATGGCCACAATAGATGTGGGGTACATTTATACCCTTTAATTGAATAATTCTCTAATAAATCTCTATAGCAGAATAAACGTAATTTTTTTTTTTTTTACTTAATTTTATTGTAATCTAAGGCCAACTTTTTCAGCTATTTAGCAAAGATTGTAAATGATCTTTGCTCAGACTTTATGCCAGAATAGTCACCAGGCGAACACATGAAAAGCTTTTTCCTAATGGTTAGAAGATAAGGCTTCCCTCGGTTTTATTTCACATGAAAACCCGTCAAACTGACTGATCCCTTCTCTATTTGTACAAAAGAGCGGCTTTTCTCTCTTGACTTTGTTTTATTTTATTTTTTTCCTAAGGTCACATCACAGAATCAGGAGAGATACCTGACACGCTTACATATGAGGGGAACATTGAACCAAAAAAATGGCAATTCCCTAAAGGTTTAAAAAAGAATGAGATGTTTCAGCCTTGATGTTTGCCCTGGTTTTCATGTGGATTTAAGCTTCTGATACTGGAACAAGTTAAAGTACTACAACTACCGCCTGTTGTCTGAGTCAACCGAGAGGCAATTTCCATTCATACATTATTGATTTTATTCTGACCATTTTTTTTTTGTTTTCTTTGGAAACACTGAATAAAAACTGTAGTGATTAAATACCTACTATGACATTTATAGGTCGTATGTGACGGACACTGATTTATTAAAATACTGTATGTATACGTATGCGACCAACCAGACTGCAGTTTCGTTATAGTAAGCTATTCCCCGGCCTTTTTCCTTAGGGAACATCAGAAAATTAGTTCAGTGGCCAAAAATCTGGATATTTAAAGGAAACCCCTATAGTTAGTTTTTTACTAGTTTATGATTCTGTTTAGTTTTAAGTTTAGCCATAGATCTACACAAGAGGTTAGTTTAGTAAGGCTTTTAGCTACTTTATATACTTTATAATAAAGTTGGCCCTACCTGATTCTGCTGGCAGGTTCAGCTGACAATATGAGCCTTCCGGCTCTCTATCCAGAGATGTCGGTGGAGATAGGGATTGAGATAGCGATGGATTTTCTTAATAAACCTTTTTGTTTTAGAGGCGGTAAGGGCCGTATTACACAGGACGATTATTGTCCGAAAAATCATTCTGTCATTTGAATTTAAATGTTAAGCGTCTTTTCTTGCAGGCAACGATCGAAAAATCGTTTGAGGGTCGTTGATTTGTTGTTGTTTTTTAATAATTTTCTTTTTAACAAAGTTTTTCAATATAAAATAACAATACAGAGTAAAGCAAAAGAAAAAGGTTGGCATAATCATGGGCAGGAACAACAACCAGAGTGCCCATGGGCAGGCAGGGAAATTTAGATAATCCAAACAATGTAACATAAACAGTCTGCAAGCAAAAGAACAGGTGACTATCGGGAGAAGGGCCTGCAAGGGGCATAAGCCCGGTTCAGTAGACACTGAAAGAGAACATAACCTGGCGGGTCAGTTGGACGTGAGCTAGGACTAGCCTAGCGATCACTGGTAGAGCATGGGATGTACCCAGGTCCCCAAGGTGATGTAGTGTAGAGGCGAACCCGTCTTCGGGGCAAGACTAAGGTTAGAGGGGAGGAAAGAGAGATAACAGCAGAGGGAAAGACTAATAGGGACATTAAGGGGGGGGGAGGGAAGAGTAGAAGGGGAGAGCTATTTCGGACATATGTCCCAAAACGCATCCCACGGCGCCCAAACCTCGTTGAATTTATCTACAGTGTTATTCAGAATGGCCGTAAGGGACTTGATGCTGCGGACATCCCTGACCCTCGTCAGCAGGTCCAGCGACGACGGGGAGGAGGTATTCTTCCAGTGGAGAGAAATAAGGCACTTGGCATCTGTGAGAATATGGAGAAGCATCCTGGCAGCGCGCGCCCCAAGGGACCTTGAAGGAACATTAAGGAGAAAGTGTAAGGGGTCGAGGGTCGTTGATTGTTGATGTAGTTTTGACTCTTAAATCGTTGGTAATCGTTCGCTGTAATTCCACTTTCGTTCGCTGTAGTTCCGTATTTGTTCACTAATCGTTCAGTGTAATTGCACATTGTTCATTCTTTTGCTGGGATCAGATGGTGTAAACAATCGTAGTAATGATCATAACTAACAACTATCAATCTTTGTAATATGGCGAACGATTTCAGGCTAACTATAAACAATCTTGTTTGCGATCTTTTCTTGTTAGACGTTAATCGTTAGATATCGCTTTCTCTAATAGAACCCTTAGCTGGTGCCAGAGTAGTCTGACTGCGGTTTCCTCTACCCATTCGGAGCACAAGATGGTTCATCCGCTCCGAGCATTCCTGTTTATGTTGGTCAAAAGATTATCTATTCATCATATGCATTTGTGTGGGTTTCCTCCAGGTACTCCGGTTCCTCCCACATCCAAAACATGCAGATAGAGAAATTAGGATTAAGAGTCGTAATAGGAACAGGGGCCAATATGAGTGATGAAAAAAACTGCAGAATAATTTGGTGCTATTTAAATAAAGGAAGGTATATTGGCACTTTTAGGGATGAATCAGCCATCCGACCCCTCAAAGTGTGTCTGCTTTTTTCCCCTCCTCTCTGATAAGGAATGGTTCTTAGTAAGGAGGTCCAATCAAAGCCACTCCGTGCCCCTATCAGGATTGTTTAAAGTGGCACTCAGGCCAGTGAACCTGCTGATATTAGCCAGTCGCTTTTTACCTCCGGATTCCAGGGCTGTGAGTCCTATTCCTGTGGGGTTCGGTATAGCGGTGTTTTTGATATGGTAATTAGCGTGGTCCGAGCATTTGGGGCGTTTTTCATGCTCCCGGAGCACCAGCACGACCACCTAGCCTGCCTCCTCCCGGCCTGCCCACTATGCATATTCATATATGCATAGCTAGGCCGCTTGTTACGGCGCATGTGCAGGAAGCAGCCTGTTACAACCGGCCTAGCTATGCATATATGAATATGCAAAGTGGGCAGGCAGGGAGGAGGCAGGCTAGGTGGCCGTGCTGGTGCTCCGGGAGCATGGGGAATGCCCCAAATGCTCGGAGCACGCTTATTACCATATCTGCAATTAGGTACAAGCGGTTTGGGGGGGGACAGATTGTGGGTACAGAGTCACTTTAAAGTACCTTGTCTAGTTCAAGTATGTTTACAAGTGTTAACTAAAAGCTGTAACCCACTACCGTCTAGCAGAATATCAGGTAAGGTCTTGTGTTCTTTTTAGATGGTGACTTAGTCCCTGCATACAGGTTATACATATAACATGCCAGCAGTCTCAATCCACAATCTTGGTCAAATCTGTGTGTGTACATCGCCTTAGAGGCCTCTGTTTTATATAAAATTTTTGATAAGTAGGTATTCCAAAAAATAGATCTTTACTATTACAAGTATCTTGTGCTTTGCCAATAACTAGATAACCTGTAATGCTTGATTTTCCCCTATGGCAGAGAAATCAAATACTTGCTGCTATGTTTCCAATGGTTTCACTTGATGAACATTTTCTTTGTATTTTATTTTTTTTTCAATCACTCTAAGGGTATATTCACACGAACGGACTCGCAGCGAGATTCTCGCTGCGAGTCCGGCGGGTCCTGGCAGTTCCCACACACTATATACTCGCTGCGGTCGTAATTCTACCGCCCTTAACCCCTTCTGCTTCCGCCTGCCTCCCCCGCTGTAAGCATACATTACCTGTCCTTGCTACACGGGTCCGGCGTCCTGCTCTCCCGTCCGTCCAATCAGTGGCTGCGGCTGGGCAACACACTGATTGGCCGGATGGGAGAGTGGGACGCCGGACCCGTGCAGCGAGGACAGGTAATGTATGCTTACAGCGGGGGAGCCTCTCGCTGCGAGTCCGTTCGTGTTAATATACCCTAACAATGTAACTGGAAGGTATTGAGAAACAAAACTTGTAATTTATCTGGTACCATTTTGGGATCGTTGCCCTTTTTAAAATATCCTTATATTATATTATATCTGGTTGTAAAAAAATAGATTTGATGGACAAGTCTCTTGTTTGTTCTCTTTTGTAGTAAATGGTCATTTGAGGGAAGAGTCAAAACAGGGGAAAAAAAATTCTTGTCTGAGGATTTAGGCAATTTTTCGGTATTTCACTGGTTGCTTGTTATTATGAAATCCATGTTCTAATAGGAGTCGCAACATCTCTTATTAATATCCCAGAGTTTTCTGTATGTTTCCTACACGCTGTGGCAGATGTATTTAAGCTTTTATCACACGTCCTTTCCTTGTGTGCTCTGAACCCAGCTTGAGCAACACTGAAAGCCTAATGATAAATGTGCTTATAATGCCTGAAAAAGAAAGCTTCACTGGCTCAGAATGTGACTTTTCCCTAGATAAAAATAATTGTTAAAATCTGTAAAACTGGCTTTGGTGATGTGCTGAGACTTTTATTTCTTTTACACTTTTACGGTTGGGACCTAAATTAGAAGACTAGAGTCAAATGCACACATTTTTGAAGCAGCTAATTTTTTTTTTTTTTTAAATGTGCATTAAACCAACATAGCAAAACTTGGTATATTTTCATTAAATCTTCAGCTTTCTTAATATTCTAATGAAGTGGTTTGGTGCACTGGGGCTGAGCTACCAATCTTCTCCGCCCGCAACTGCCTCCTCATGAGTATTACTCTGGATGAATATTTATAAGAGGAAGGCGGCGGATGGTGCACTAAGAGCAGATTTCCTGTCCCAAGTACACTAAACCACTCTATTCATATTAATAAAACTAAAGATTTAAAGCCTCGTTGTCATTAAATAACTTTTGACATCTCATCAGGCATATCAAACGATATTGATTGCGGTGGGTTTCACTGCTGAGATCCACTGTGATCAGGAGATATAGCCTGGGCAGCAGTGTGATTTACTTGCTAATCCCTACAATGTGGCCAATTAGGTGATCAGAAGATACAGCTGGGCAGTGTATTGAACAGCCGCCATGTTCTCTCCCGGATTACAGGGGTCTCAGCAATGTCAGGAACTGTCCAGAGCAGAAGAGGTTTTCTATGGGGATTTGCTACTGCTCTAATACGGACATAGGGGGCAGCAGGGAGTACTGTTTCAGACTGGAAAGAATACACCACTTCCTCCAGGACATACCGCAGCTGATAAGTACTGTAAGACTTCAGATTTTAAATACAAAGAAGTAAACTACATATCTATATAACATTTTGGACACCAGTCCATTTGAAAGATTTCTTTTCGCTTTTAATGCTTGCAATCAGAATACATCCCTTGATCAAGGACGCTTCTCCTGGTAATGCTTATAGCTGGTAATTACACTTAAGAAATAAAGACCTTTTTTGTACTATTGTATTGAGTTTACCAAGGCAACTCCTCTGGCAGGGTTCCATTCTTTTTTTTACAGTAAAGAATCCCCTGCTAGAAACCTTATTTCCTCTATATGAATTCCCCAATTAATAGATAAAGTCTTGGGTATATTCCTATCTTGTGTATTTGTGGCATAGCCACAGAATATAGCATAGCTGTTTAGGAGATGGGTTTTCCCTGTCCCCTTACCTACTTGGTAAGTTGTCACATCCAGGTGGATACACCCAAGCTTGCTTTGTTATGCAATTTTCATCTGTCCAAGCTTGGCTTGGGTGTTACCAAGGAGTTACCCAACCAAGCGGGGCAAGGGTTGGGCAACCTTCATACTGTAGTTATCTGCTGATTCTCACTCCTGACACCTGCACATCAGACATTTGTGAAATATGCTATTCTTCCCATGAATCCTAACTACCATTGACGTTATTGGGAGTGTCATAAATGGCATAGCCCTGGTAACTACACTGTTTACATAACTCTGGCCATCTCCTTGGTAACAGACTACAAACAATTGCTGTGTGGTCTGTTCTCCTGTAGTACTTGCAGCTAACATATATAGCATTAATACAGTTGTGTGCATGAGACTTAAAGTGGATCTCCTGAAAGTGGAATTTATATAATGTATGCATGCTGGCTGTATATTTACTTTGGATGCGAGTTCTAGAAGCAGATGATATGTTTTTAGCAGTAAGTTCTTCATCTGTAATCCATGGAGGGAAATTTGATAACCCCATATGGTATATTTACAGTGTGCTGATTTCTTATATGTATTTCTGCAACTTAACAAATGAATAGTGAAGATCTATTCAGATGGGACGGTTGCATGAACATGGACACCTGTGCACTGTTAATTTGTTTCCTCAATGCAAAAATGAAACTACTTTACTTTCTAATCAGGCTTTATTAATGTCGTATCAGCTGCTGCTCAGGGAAATATAAGATAAGGGGCCTTATGCCCCTGAGATAACAGAAGGAAGAGGTGGTCAATTGCACACCAGCTTACTGAATGGAGAGGGTGAGAGAAACCTTGGAGGACAACTCATCCAGGCTGAAAAGAGCGGGAAGAGCAGATACAAGGCAGTCTGTAGGGGAGCATCATATAGGCTGTTTATAGGTATAGAGAGATACTAGAGCTTATATCCCCAGCTGCAGTCTGTAGACAAAAAAAAACAATTTTTTTTTTTAAATACATACCTATAAAGAAAATGTGCTTGCCCCATAATAAAACATGAAAGAATATTGTGTCAAGAAGTTTAAGTGTCAATTTAGCCATTTAGATCAAGCTTTTTTTTTTTTTGTATGTATCAAGTATTATAGTACATAGCTACAAGAGAAGCATAATTTTAAATTAACCCTTATAATTCTTTCTGCAGCTTGACAACATCTTGTCCCCACCACCAATGCAGTTACGCAAATGTAGCACTCCGGAAGTGTCGTTTCGGTCAGCCAAGTCTGTTAAGTACAAAAAGTCACTAAATGAAGATGGACGACTGCTGAGAAGAGGGAGTCTGGGAGGTGCGCTGACTGGTAAGAGACACAATACTCATATGATTGTATTCTATTGGAATAGTATTGAACTGGATTTTTTTTCTAATCCGACAGTAGTAAACAACTGATGCAAAGTACAAAGAATGTGGGCCACAATGATCAGTGATTTAGCAATAATGCATCACTTTAGGAGGCAAAACTATGAAGGCTTAACATTGTAAGGTTGCAAGGTGTCCTGTGATTCATAGTTATTGTTTTCTGAAACATTGAATTCTAAACATTAAATTGTTAGCAAATTTCTCCTCAATGCATTGTTTCTTATGAACACCACAGTAGCTGCTTGTGAACTTCAACCCACACTTATTGTAGAAAACGAAGGGGCAACTCTCTGCAAAAGGGGTACTTCAAAGTCTTTTTTTTGCTTATACAGTACATTGCGTTAATAAAATTATATAACTTTGCAATAAATATATATATATATATATATATATATATATATATATATGTGTATATAATATATAATCTCCCACTCTGTGTGCATGTCAGGAGATGTCCCATAGCTTTTCTAAAGAAACCTTTTTTGGTAATGTAGACAGAGCTCCTAGCTATAGTGATCAAAGGGAGTCTCAGCACTAAGATCCTGACCCATGAAAATTTTACACATGGATCTACAACATGTCAAAATCTTTATTGAAATGACAGCCCCATTTTAATCTCTTTTAGGAGTGTCATGGGTCTACAGCTGAATGACCTCTTCAATTTGTTCTGGTCTCCTGCTAAAATAACATTAGACTGATCCATTTTGTTTATAAGAAAGCACAAAGGATTTCGTTTATTGGTCCATATAAGTTTGTTAAAGTGGCTGTACGACTTCTAATTGTGGTCAAAAAAAAAAAAAAAAATAGGCTTTACTAACCTGTTCTATCTCAGTGGCATCCAAGGCCGCCCCTTTGCTCCTCCCAACCACTCCTGATAGAGACATGTCAGATGTTTTGATCTTTTCGAAACTGTGATTGATACTTCCACCAATTGATATAATGAGCTGAAAGAAGCGCTCTACTGAGTGGTTTTCCAGTCCCTCCCATTACTGCAGAAGATAGACTCCATAGACGTTCTATAGAATGCACAATACTACATTGTATTAAAATACTTTTGTTACTGTTTTGGTATTTTATTAAACCTAAAAAAAAATAAAGTAGGGCAGCCCCAGTAAAGGATTGTTTCAGTTTTAAGCATATGTGATATTTCCTATGGTTAAGGATACAACCCAATTGGACAGACATTCTATATATCTGCCCGGCTATGAATAGACATATATGGAGACCATTAGAAAGAAAGGTATAACAGATATAGCAACTATAATTGTATCCTATGATGTAGGAAGCCTTATGTCCTGCTATTCAGGTAGTAGGATAGCTTTGGATAGCGATGGTGTCTGCAGCCAGCTGTCATTCACAGCAGCAGTACCTCTTCTCTTCTGCTTCACATTTATATATCATAGCTAACATTATGTGGTCCTAATCTTTTACCATCAAAATATATAATTCACACCCCCTAAATGAGTGTACTTTTATATTTTCTAGGACGATACTTGCTACCTGCTGGCACCACACAACAGAATTGGCAGGCGTCTGCGGAAACCTCTAATTTGGTGCGAATGCGGAGCCAGGCTCTAGGGCAGTCTGCCCCTTCTCTGACAGCCAGCCTGGTAAGTAAGTGATGTGTTTCCCCTATGTATGGGGTACAGTGTTAAGATGTAACTGAAACTGTAAAAGTTTTCCCAGGGAAAAAACAATGACATTATTTATAACTTGTGTTGTAAGTATCGTCATAGCTTGGATTTACTCAGCTATTGAAGAATATAATTTAATCTAAATGTAATTTACAGTTTATGTATTGATACACATTATTATGACCACCAGCTACTATCCAGAGCACCAGTTGTGTGCAGCACATACAGCAGCTAGATGGGCTGGAAGCGACTCAATAAGATCTTGGTAGGTGGTCACAGGTATCTGGAGCCATGCTGACTGCAGCCTATGGAGGGTGCATAGAGGAGGATCCATAGAGTGAACATGATGGTTGATGTGGTCCCACAGATGCTCAGCTAGGTTCAAGTCCTGGGAATTAAGGAGCCAGTGTAGTACTCGGAGGTTTTGGTCAAACTCTTTCAACCAATGTCAGATATTTCTAGCCCTGTGACATGTCACGTTGTCTGACTGGAAGATCCCATCAGCCTCAGGGAAGACAACCAGCATGTATTGGTGTGTATGATGTGCTCAGATTTATACTTAAATAACCTCCACACGGCCCAGTGAATGACACAAAACCTTTCCCCAGACCACATTACTGCCACCACCAGCTTATTTTTTTCAGCAATAGTTGAAGGAGAATTTTGTTCTCTGATGTTTCTCACCTGACATACCAATATCCATACTTTCGATGAAGTAGAAAACACTACTCGATGGAGAAGGCGCTTTGGAGGTCCACTTCAGATATTGGCATGAAAATTGAGTTTTGTCTGCTATTGCTGAGGTATAGTGACCATCCATGTACATAGGAGCGCCATAAACAGTAGGGTTTGCTGAATTGTTTTTTTTAGACACACGTCTTGTAGTCCTCTGATTCATTTGGCGGTGAGCTGCTAACATCAATGGCTCATAGTGCTCCACAGCTTCCACATCACTTATTTGAAGTGGTACCATTTTTCCTCCCACAATATACTTTCACCTCAGCAGCACAGGAACAGGTCACAAATTGCCCACTTTCAGAAATTCCGCCACCTTTGGCCTGAAAGTCAATAATCATTTCAATTTAGAACTCTGATAAATCACCCCATTTGATTAAAATATCAATATATTGACTTTGTATTAAGTCACTAAAGGTGCCCATACATCTTCAATGCTCATTCAGCTGTTCGCCCCAGTTCCCCCCCCTCACAGGTCCTCATTTTGCTCGCTCAGGTGTTAATGTGGTGTTAATGGGGAGAAGAAGAGAAGGACTGCACCAAATACTCCTTATCGCCCCGCAGAACAAAAGGATTGGATTAAATTCTACATGCGAATACCTTCTTTTTTTTTCATCAGATGTTGAGTACACAAGACAAAAATCGAGAAGACTATTTATCTGATGTGTAATGGGGTCTTAGGGCGTTATTACACGGAACCATAATTGTCTGAATCGGCCGATTATCACTCTGTAATAAAGACAACGATCAGCCAATGAAACAATCATCGAATGATCGTTTCTTTAGGCCGAAACCTAAAAATCATCAGGCGCCAACCGCGCATCACTATGTGTAATAGTTATAAGTAATAGCGATGCGTGGCCGGCAGCTGACGATTCTACAAACAGTATGCATTACCCATCCAGGGCTCCTCCTGCACTCTGCTTCCTCCCCGGTCCCGCACACTGCAGCTTCAGAGAGGGCTGTCTAAGCTGACAGGCCGATCAGCCAATCACTAGCCGCGGCGGTCCCGACCAGAGATTGGCTCAGCGTCCTGTCAGCTCAGACAGGTGTAGTGACCCACCAGGCACTACAAAGTTTTATCTGCAATATGACATGTGCTCTGTATAAAGTAACTGTATAATGCTTTATCATTGGGGTCCAGCAGGTGGCAGTGCATTGCCAACATGTTGACAGTGAGCATTGGGACCCAGCGGCCTTCCACCTCAAGTGTGTTGCCTAGGCAACAGTAGGAGGTCTTACAGGTCCTGAGAGGAGTTGAGTAGATGTAGTCGGTGAGGAGGAGCAGACAGTGCTCTCCATCATAGTCAGATATAAGCAGTCGTGTGCTGACTAAAACCTTCAAGTAAGTGAAGTAACCTGCTGAGTGCAGAGCAGGCAAAGCAAGAAGAGAGAGAGGAGAGATTCTAACCAGCCAGATAAAGGCTATAACCACTAAGGCAGAGGGAACCCAATGCTCACTTCATGCAGCCTGACTGGAGAGTGACTGAACACCATTACAATGTGCTGTATTACTGTGTAAACCAGAAAGTAAAGTCCCTCAGTTATATCACCGTCTATTCATTGTCTCCAAACACTGGACACCAACCACCTCATTGCTGTGACGACAGCCCGGGGCCTTAGGAGAGCCAGGACCGCTAAGGTAGGAGTAAAGCACTATTGCCCCTGACAACACCACCGGCACCCTATCTGGTCCTAATAGAGCCTCCAGTCCACCGTGTGGACGTTGCACAGGCAGCTCTGGTGCTGCAGGCATGGGAGCAGGAAGGAAGCAGATTGCAGGAGGAAGTCTGGAGCATATTAGGTAATGTATACTTCGGTAACGATGTCCATACATCGCTTGCTAAGCAATTATCGGGCTGTTTAATAGGCCCAGTAAACAAGCGCCCATCTAGCAGTGTTCATTGGGCCCCCATCGGCCTGTGAAATGGACCCTTAACTAGCAGTAACAGTAAGAAAAATATTGGTAGACCCTAAAGTTCAGTGTTTAGAGAACTCCTCCTGTTACTGTAGTGAAGAGGTAGTCTGAGCTTTATCAGTGCTATGATAATATGATTATTCTCATTGTCATTTTACGAAGATAAACACCATGGGGGAGATTTATCAAACATGGTGTAAAGTGAAACTGGCTCAGTTGCCCCTAGCAACCAATCAGATTCCACCTTTCATTCCTCACAGACTCTTTGGAAAATGAAAGGTGGAATCTGATTGGTTGCTAGGGGCGACTGAGCCAGTTTCACTTTACACGATGTTTGATAAATCTCTTCCCCCCCCCCCACCCCACCCCACCCCACCCCACCCAATATCCATATTCTTATTGAGCATCAAATAAAATTTGGGTCTGGCTTGATCAATGTGCCTGATCAACGTAAGTTTTTCAGAGTACTATATTGGCATTTAGTAGTTCTACGTCTTTCGGTGTGGTATAAACATTGGTAATGAGATGAAAATAGAATTTTTCAACTTCCCTACAGGCTTTATAATTATAAAGACCTTGCGTCTCTGAGCTGTCGTTTCCATCATTCGGGATGCTTTTGCATCAGACCTGACATGAATGAGCGTGTCTTCAGACCATCCTGTTTGTTTAGATTTATGGAAATTTATCTAATGCAGAAGAGCATATTATAGATGAAGGCTGGCGTCTTGTTACATTCTCATTTTACAGAGCTAGGCTTTCACGGGCAACAAGTAGGACTCTGCGCACATGCTTTAGAACAGTGGAGGGAGAGCGTTTTAACATCCCAAATCCCTTTCAATTTTTTGTAATAGAAACAGACAGGAAATAAAGCTTCAGTCTTGAATATTTTATTTATATTTAAGAACATAGAAACCCAGTAAACAGTTTCTGCCGAATGTTTATTCTAAGGAAGATGCAGAGGCAATGCTGGCTTAGTTTTGCAATGCAAAATTTATTTGGAGATTTAATAGAGAAATAATAATTTCAGTGTTTTGCATTATATATGTATGTGTATATGTATGTGTGTGTGTATGTATGTATGTATGTGTATATATATATATATATATATATATATATATATATATATATATATATATATATATATATATATATATAGTATACACACACATACACACACACACTACCGTTCAAAAGTTTGGGGTTACATTGAAATGGCCTTAGTTTTGAAGGAAAAGCACTGTACTTTTCAATGAAGATAACTTTAAACTAGTCCTAACTTTAAACAAATACACTCTATACATTGCTAATGTGGTAAATGACTATTCTAGCTGCAAATGTCTGGTTTTTGGTGCAATATCTACATAGGTGTATAGAGGCCCATTTCCAGCAACTATCACTCCAGTGTTTTAATGGTCCAATGTGTTTGCTCATTGGCTCAGAAGGCTAATTGATGATTAGAAAACACTTGTGCAATCATGTTCACACATCTGAAAACAGTCTAGCTCGTTACAGAAGCTACAAAACTGACCTTCCCTTGAGCAGATTGAGTTTCTGGAGCATCACATTTGTGGGGTCAATTAAACCCTCAAAATGGCCAAAAAAAGATAGCTTTAATCTGAAACTCGACAGTCTATTCTTGTTCTTAGAAATAAAGGCTATTCCATGCGAGAAATTGCTAAGAAATTGAAGATTTCCTACAACGGTGTGTACTACTCCCTTCAGAGGACAGCACAAACAGGCTCTAACCAGAGTAGAAAAAGAAGTGGGAGGCCGTGTTGCACAACTAAGCAAGAAGATAAGCACATTAGAGTCTCTAGTTTGAGAAACAGACGCCTCACAGGTCCCCAACTGGCATCTTCATTAAATAGTACCCGCAAAACACCAGTGTCAACATCTACAGTGAAGAGGCGGCTGCGGGATTTTGGGCTTCAGGGCAGAGTGGCAAAGAAAAAGCCATATCTGAGATTGGCCAATAAAAGAAAAAGATTAAGATGGGCAAAAGAACACAGACATTGGACAGAGGAAGACTGGAAAAAAGTGTTGTGAACGGATGAATCCAAGTTTGAGGTGTTTGGATCACAAAGAAGAACGTTTGTGAGACGCAGAACAAATGAAAAGATGCTGGAAGAATGCCTGACGCCATCTGTTAAGCATGGTGGATGTAATGTGATGGTCTGGGGTTGCTTTGGTGCTGGTAAGGTGGGAGATGTGTACAGGGTAAAAGGGATTCTGAATAAGGAAGGCTATCACTCAATTTTGCACCGCCATGCCATACCCAGTGGACAGCGCTTGATTGGAGCCAATTTCATTCTACAACAGGACAATCACCCTAAACACACCTCCAAATTGTGCAAGAACTATTTACAGCAGAAGCAGCAGCTGGTATTCTATCGGTAATGGAGTGGTCAGCGCAGTCACCAGATCTGAACCCCATTGAGCTGTTGTGGGAGCAGCTTGACCGTATGGTACACCAGAAGTGCCCATCCAACCAATCCAACTTGTGGGAGCTGCTTCTAGAAGTGTGGGGTGCAATTTCTCCAGCTTACCTCAACAGATTAATAGCTAGAATGCCAAAGGTGTGCAATGCTGGAATTGCTGCAAAAGGTGGATTCTTTGATGAAAGCAAAGTCTGATGTAAAAACAATGTTATTTCAGATACAAATCATTATTTCTAACCTTGTCAATGTCTTGACTCTATTTTCAATTCATTTCACAACGTATGGTGGTGAAGAAGTGTGACTTTTCATGGAAAACACTAAATTGTTTGGGTGACCCCAAACTTTTGAACGGTAGTGTGTGTGTGTGTGTGTGTATGTAATATATATATATATATATATATATATATATATATATATATATATATATATATATATTTCCTTGTTTCTTTCATTGCTCTTGTTTTAAAGGGGTTGTTCACACAAAACAAACCCGCTTTTCTTTCAAATCAGTAGCAGTAGCAAATCCCCATTGAAAACCTCTTCTGCTCTGGACACTTTCTGACATGGACAGAGGTGGCAGCAGAGAGCACTGTGTCAGACTGGAGAGAATCCACCACTTCCTGCAGGATATACAGCAGCTGATAAGTACTGGAAGACTTGGAATTTTCAATAGAAGTAAATTACAAATCTATATCACTTTCTAACACCAGTTGATTTGAAAGAATTTTTTTTTTTTTTTTTTAACTACCGCTTTAAGGAAGGCATGTCAAACTCTGGCCTGCGGTGCCATTATTTTTGGCCTGCAGCGATTTCGGGGGAGGGGGTACAGGAAACTGGGCCTGTTCAGGTGATGCAAGTGGATAGCTGCATGCACATGCAGCAGAAGTGCATCAGCAAAACCATGTGACAATTGGCTGTCACATTTTGTCCCTGTGCCGTCACACCCGTGCAGAACCTGCCTCTCTCTCTCTTCAACAGAACTGTGACTGCGTTCACACAGGTATGACATAGCTCTTTGTTCATTGTCAAAATTAGTGGTGTGTGACTATAACCTCCATAGTAAAAGTATCCTCCAAAGGTTTTTGTTAAAAAAACTAAAAACTTGCCTATGTGATCTTGAGTACAGGGACCCCAAAATCCCTGCTGATCCATTCATTTTCTATATAGAGTGGCCGAAGAGCGCTAAAAGCAATTATAATCTGTCTGTGTACATCGGTCTTTGCTGGCGTTATATATGTGACTAAGTCTACATTCACACATTCTGTACTTTTGTCTGTAATTATGGACCTATTCATCCCTCGTGGGCTATTCACACGTCCATAATTCTATGGATCTATGAAGAGCCCGTAATCTGTGTTGCAAAAATGAATGACAATGTCTTCCTATAAAAGACAATATGAGCATCTGTACTTTGTAGATGTTATGTCCGTAAAATATGGATCGGTAATTCTGATGTCACCGGTGTAGCTCCTCCTGGCAGTCATTTTGAACGAGTGACTTTTACGTATCAGATTGCAGACATAATATACATTCAAGAACGTGTGAATTTACCCTAAGGCTTCTTTTTCTGTTCTGTAATAGGAACATGATAAATCTGGAAGTCTTTCATATTAAGACACTGGTGGTTCCTGATGGACCTCATTGCCTCATAATGGTGTTCATGGGGTTTCAGCATGATGTCTGCCACTTTACTTGAAATAATAACACTTTGTGCTGCACTGTTTTTCCCATCTAATGTGATCACGTCTTTGACAGAGGCTTCATAGGGAGCCACCAGTTCAGTTCTGAACACAACCTAAAAGGTAGTGGCTTTAAGGGGATGACTAGATAGGCATTCAATTATTTTATGGTTTCATAAAAGTAGACATTTTTTCCATAGTCTTTCTGTGCATGACACACAGTCCTCACATTAAAGTTCACTGATCTTGGCATGGAGCTGTGAGCTAGGTTACCATTGACTGTGTGTTCATCCCATTTGGAAGGGCAGAAAGCATATATTATGGTATATTTTAAGGTTACTGTGATAAAGCAGAATCTAAAATGGCCCTGCAGGTAGGGTGATGTCCCGGCCTGACCTTACAGGTGATCATTATTTCTCTAGACTCCACAGCATATATATTTGTGTAAACTGCAGCTATATTTTAGTGCCTGTTTAAAGTCAGTAAAAATGCACATTACTCACGGTACACAGTAAATTTTACTTATGGTAAGTCACCGCCAGGAAACCAAGCGAATTACCTTAAAATATGGGGCTATAAACTGCTTTGTAAAATATTGCACTTAATATTATGTCTATTATGTTATCAGCAAAGCAACAAATCCTAAAGTTTTACCTTCTATAAATTCTCAGGCCTCACAAACCTATTATGGGATGTATGGATACATAATAGGGCCCCCCTAAACATCCTTGGTCCTTATTGTCCCTCCATATGCCTCTGATTTTATGTGGTATTTTTGTATTCTCTTATTTCCTTAGTATTGGCAATACTTTCATGTGGACCCAAACTATCGTCATTTGATTGACTGGAGAAGATGGATGCAGCCCTAGGGTCATAAGTCTTTTAGGGCTGCATTCATGTTTCCTAGTCAACAGGATTCAATGGCAGAGCTATCAAGTTTGGGTGAATTACTGTAAGTTCACTAATCTTCGGTCACCGCCTATAAACATGTTTTTGTCCGCCGTTTTTGCTCAGTGTGAACAGGGCCTAATACTGCTATAGATACTATCACCCTTACTTATTGTTACTGTGCTTGAACTGTTTATTTGGCATAACTCCTTTAAGGGGTTATCCAGCGCTACAAAAACATGGCCACTTTCCCCCTACTGTTGTCTCCAGATTGGGTGGGGTTTTGAAACTCAGTTCCATTGAAGTAAATGGAGCTTAATTGCAAACCGCACCTGAACTGGAGACAACAGTAGGGGGAAAAGAGACCATGTTTTTGTAGCACTGGATAGCCCCTTTAAAGGTACACTCCAGACAAAAAAAATACAGTAGGTTATGCCTAGTGCAAGGGGATATGATATATATTCTCTCGCTGGTGTTTGAATCCCTGTCATTCACTTCCCAAAAGAGTTTTATATAGGGGATGGGGGGGTTGATAATGACAGCCACAAATAATGATGATGAACGTTATTTGCGGCCATCATTATCAAAACACGTCCCTTTCTCGCAGTGGGAACATAGCTTTGGTTGGGGGTGCGCCTTTAGCATTACACGACCACACAGACACTCGCTTTGACTTGCTATATCCATTGAAACCAGAGAACTAAAGATGTTTATCTCTATTATAAGAGTTTTGTGTATAGGTGCAGATTCAGCACCTTCCTTGCAAATCACCCCTCCATTGCATTGCCCTTTTTTAAAATTACAATATGTATCTCAATGCAATTTTCTCTTGATGTGCAAACCCAGGTATATTTTACCCTTTATCTTCTTTAGTGATTGTGGAGGATATTTGCCATTTGTGTACTTATTCACAGATTAACATGGTTACAATCGTTTCATGAGCTCCGCTTCAATAACTCTCGGCAGCATATAGCAATAACCTCTGCGTTCCATCAGAGCAATGCCTTTTATCTGTGGAAAAGCGAGTTTACAGATCCTCCGTCGAAGAAATACACCTCATTATTTTGCATCTTTGCAAGATGTGCTGATTATTCAGAGTGTGAATCATTGCACTATTCATCTGATGATACAAATGTTAAGCAGAAACCTTTTAAACAATGCATAACATTATTTTTTTTTTTTTTAAGCACTCACACAGTGAATGTATCCCTGGTCACAGCGGGAGATGAGTGGCGTAATGCGCTTTGCAGGTGACCTTTTCGGCAAAGGTTGTTTAACCTTCTCTGTTCCTGGGGAGACAAAACCCACAGAATTAAATGCAACTTGGAAATGTTGGACAGTGTGAATTTCAATAAAAGAAAAAAGAAAAAAAAAAGCAGTGAGTGCAGCCTCTCCTTAGATCAACGCTATTAAAAAAAAGGAGTTTTAGAGAAATCATTATTTTTGAAAAGTCTGTGATGTGTTTTACTATAATAAGATAAAACATAGACTGTAAGCAGCTCAATGTGCTCTTGCCCGGTGATTAGAGGCGCAGATCATTTGTTGTCTCTTTTTTAGTATCTCTCAGATGTAGCCCTCTGAGCACTGAGGCTAAATTTTTTTCTTTTGGTTTCTTGCTATTTAAGTATGGTAGTTTTGTATATTATTATTTATTTATTTATTTTTAGATCTTTTAAAAAAAATTATTTAATTATTTTGTACATGATTATGGAGGAATCTTGGGCTGCTCTTTACAGTATTTAGAGATGTTCTACTCTTTATGGACCATAGAAATCTGCAGTCTAGAAATGACCCGTTGACTCTGAGTGTTGCGGGCATGCTCTGTGATCTGTGCAGAGGTTATTGTGCAGGGAATGGGAGGAGGTGAGCACCTGTTATCAGTGGTGTAACCCTCTGTCATCTGCCTCCTGCTTTATAACAGAGGTGTCAGCTTTCATTGTAAGCCTACCTGTGATGATAATGAGGAGACTGCTGGGAAGTGATCTCTACAGAACTGGAAAGGTCATCTTATAATAAGGCCAGAGTGAAAAACGGCAAGATATTAGGATTATTTTTAAATATAGATGGTGAAAAGAAAGAAAGCGCAAGACATTTTAAAATATGTATAAAACGTGAACATTAGCACATTTTCTGCTGATTTATTCCACAATTGTGTGTATCTTTTTGTTATTAAAGTGGTAATCCAGGGGAAAATAATACTTATGAACCACAGGATGGCTGTTCTGGTCAGCCACAGTGCCTGGATGTAAACAGGTATGAAGTTAGGAGTTTGTTCGTTTTTTGGTGGTGCTGGGCTCTGACTCTGCAGGACACCTGGTGACAAACTCTTCCCCATCTCATTGCTGGTGGTTTTGCTGCTTTCACTTATCTTGCTTCATCTATATACAGGAAGGCGCTGGCTCCAAAGGCCGAGAAAGGCATTCAGTCCCGAAACTGCTTTATGTGCTACTAGGCCATTTTTTGTATATACAGTAGTTTTTTTTGTTGTTATGGATCAATAAAATGCACAAGAACAATTGAGTTCTGCCATTCCCTGGATTTTTATTTGGTGTGTGTGTTGGTCCTGTTTAGTTGGTTGGATGAGTTGAGCCTTAGGAGACTGGATAGGCTGTGGTCTCTTTCTCCAAATCTAGCAGAGATTGTGTGGCCTAGTAAGGCTAAGGCTGACACGAATTTGGGGCACGGATCACTATCTTCTATGTAGGGGTCCCTGAAGCACGGAGCACTACTGATGCACATTCAAAGTGCAGTCCGTGATCGAGGACTGCACTATTGATGGGTGAATAAGGCCTAAGAGGGGACAGTACTGAGCTTATTATAAAACCATCACACAATGTGTATGTAGAGTTATACTGTTGATGCTATTGTTTGGAACAGTGCTTCTCAAACTGTGTGGCGGGCCTCACCAGTGAGGCGCCCCCTAGTTGTTGGTGAGGCCCAGCTGGGGAGCCAGGTTTCACAAAAGTGACTATGATCTTCACAGTCCTCCAAAATCTCCATTTTAGCAACGTTATTAATTTATTTCATACTTTCTTTATTATTATCTAGAGCTTGGGAGACAGGTGATAGCTAGTCCTAGCATTATTTTCAGCTTTTAAATGGACTTTCACCACAGATGGTGAGGCCCAGGCACCCTCTTGCCCAGTCTGGTGAGGCCCAGGCATTGCCTTGGTCTGTTGGGTGAGGCTCCAGTAGAAAAAGTTTGAGAAGCGCTGGTTTAGAACATTCCTTTAAAGAGCTGGCACACCTTTACAAAAAGGATCTGGACTGTGTGGCTTTAGAATAGCATTTCTAACTTGTCTAGTGTATATGCATGGTGTACATTGTATGTCTGCAGCTGAGGGCAGTGGGATTTCTGTGAAAAGTGTTACCAGAGGGGTATCCAGAGTCCTCTAGATCCTTTATTTCCTGACTACAGCCAGATGATGAAATAAATACAGCCATATAGTCTAAGCTTCGGATTCAGTTCTTTTAACAGCATTTAGAGAGATGATTACAGAGACATAGAAGTCTGGAGAGGACTCATTGATTTCTATGAGCGCATTCTAGGCATGCTCTGTGACTTGTGCAGGGAGTGGGGAGGTGACCTATGGTGGATTCTGTGTTATCTGAGCACTCTGCCCATAAATCAGTCACTTCCTGTAGGTAAGCCGCAATTCTGTAAGCTTACCCACCACATTTACTGTCTTGGCGCTCTGCATCTTAACTAAGCAGCATAGTGAAGCTGCCATGCCATGGGGATGGGATTCTGTAGCACTTCTGGCACAGATTTATTTAAAATTTTCAAAATATCCCAATAATTTGCTTGCACAAGGTAGACTGCGGCACTGTCCTCCCTGCAGTACCCCGCCAGTGCCTGTCCAATGTTGTTGGAACCTGTGCCTAATACTCAGCACCACTTTTGGTATTCCCTGACTACTCACAGCTGCTGTAGCAACAGTGAATGCGATCTTGCTCTGTCTGCAGCATGAAGGAGAACCTCAATACACAATACTCAATGTTCCCCCAAACATATTATGCATGAGCTCTGCACCAAAGCCTCTGTGCACTCCCATGGCTTCCCTATGATATTCTTGCTCTTGAGGCATGCTGGAAGGACACTTCTACTCATTCTACAAGACACACCAAACTAAATATGCATAAGAAGAGCCCGTGGAGCCTCATGGAAGAGTCTTGAAACACAGGACTAGCCAGATATCCCTCCGGGAAGGACCCAGCAAGGGGGTGGCTCCTGTAAGCAAACCACCATATTAAGTGGCCCTATAAGTCAAAGTAATGACAAGGTAGAAACCAAGGCTAGGTATCCATCCACATGCAGCTGTTTCTGGGTGTTGCCCCTCATCAGTGTGGAGCAGGATTCTGGCTAGGTGGGAGCAATGCCTAGTAGAGCCATAAGAGAAACAGATCGCTGATCTCAGGAAGACCAGCCAAACGACAACACTGCCAGCTGCTAGTGAAAGCGCTCAATGCAGTGAACTCCTAGGTGCATTGCCCCCTGGGACACATGAATATGCAAAAGAGCCCGTGGAGCCTCATTGAAGAGTCTCAAAACACTGGACTAGCCACTGCATTAAGCGCTTTCACCAGCAGCTGGCAGTGTTATCGTTTGGCTGGTCTCCCTGAGATCAGTGATCTGTTTCTCTTATACCAAACTAAGCAGCAAGGCATACATTGTATATGTCACTGCTCCATATATAGGAACAGGGACTTTGCCTTTGACAGAAGTCCCTGCTCCTGTACTGTAGAATGCTAACATACAGTATGTGTACACTTAAATACTATGGGGGATATTTATCAAAGGGTAAACAATTTAGACTGGCGCAAACCAATTACAGCCCAGCTTTCAGCTTTGTTGAAAGCAAAGAGGAGCTGTAATTGGCTGCTATGGGCAGTTTGCACCAGTCTAAATTTAACGCCCTTTGATAAATCTCCCCCTATACGTGTAGAAACTATAGGTTACACTATTTTTTGTGATTTTTTTTTTTTTTTTTTTTTTTTGCATGTGGATGCAAAAAAGAAAAATTTTGTGTAGTCGCAGAAGCCAAATATAACTGATCTTGGAAGTGTTAACAAGTCGTGGCTGTTTTACTGTATAAAAAGAGTGACTAGGTAAATCAAAGCCACTTCTTTTCTGTCTAACCCAATATCCAGAGGAGCAGGGTGGAGTAAGGATATTGCATGCTGAATAGTCACCAGTATGAACTGTGCAGTATAGCAGACATCTTCTCATGCAGAGTGGATTCTGTTTTTATTTATAAAAGAAAGAGGAAAGATCTGAGTAGAATAATGCCTGACAGCAAATGTCACTTCATGCAGGTGGAAGAGAACATATAGTCCCATGGCTGATTTATATTTTAACATGTTGCTGAAATGACTGAGGAACATCCCTGAGCAAATCCGTCTATGGGTTTACAACAAATTTATGAGACAAAGCATTGCTGGCGCCCTTCGTTCCCATGGCCGGAAAATAGCATTATTTTATAGCGTGCCATTTAAATAGAATTCACTCTAATTGCAAATTACTGACAAAAGATATCCATAAAATGAAATGCTCTCCTAATAAAGTATCCGTGGCAGTCACAGTAAATTTGCCTTCCCGCTATTAACGCATCCATTGGTTCCAAATGTTACACTGAATCATATTAATACTGAAGTGTGTTTATACTCTCACCTGTAAAATATGTGTGCGGAAATGAGATATGCCGAGGAGAGCAGACGCTGCAGTCACAGCCAGCCAAGCTGACAGGCTAAATCAGAGAGGGAACTTCAGAGACTGCGACCAGCAGATCCACTAGGTGGCAGAAGGAGAAATGCTCTGGAGATACAGCGTGCCGGGACTTCAATTCACATTCACTTTGCTGGACTGGAGTTTTTTTTTTCTGCAAATGTTTTGTTTGAAAGCGACATTTTTACTTTTACAGAGATGATACTGTAACTGGCATCTATGGGCTGTCTATACTATATATGTGATATAGCTATGATAAGGCACCCTGTACTACAAAAAAAAGTAGTTACCACCCAATCTCTGTGTGATAATATTTTATAGCAGGTAGGCGATTTGTCATAATACACTCTCAGCTGCTGCAGAACCGCTTTTTAAATATTGTGTCTAAATAACATGATTAATTCAAAACTAGGGTGTGTTATAGGGCGGTTTGGAAGCCTGTTATTTTTCATTGCTTTTTGAGGGTCCGTGCAGATCATCTTGCTGTATTATCATATACTGAAGTGGAAACCTGGCTGACATATTATAAATCAAAGAGGGATAAAAATGCGGGCACATCATGTCTGGGTGGGCTCATTGGGGGCATAATCATGTCTGTTAACTATGGTGTAAACCAGGGATGGGGAACCTTTGGCCCTCCAGCTATGGCAAAACTGCAATTCCCGTCATGCCTTCAGCTTTGGCTGTCCAGGCATGATTAGGATTTGTAGTTGCAACAGCTGGAGGGCCAAATTTCCCCATCCCTGGTGTAAACAGTCAACCAAAATGCACCACATTTTCAGTGGCTTCAAACATACTAATTTATGATCATGGACTTTAATAGACTGAACATAGTCCACTGGTCTGTTCGATTTATATTTGGCCTGTTTACTTATTTATTTTGACAGGATTCAGACGTGTTGTAGTAAAACGTATATATTTTGGAATAGGACCGAATGTATACTATAGTAGGCAACATTTGGCCCATTAAAGGGTACCGGTCATGAAGAATCCCAGTGCAGATCGGCTTGTTGTCACTGGGCAATCGGTTAACCATGGTCACATCCCGTGCTAGATGGTTTCCGTGCACTAGGCCTATTAGAATAAGGCTGCACTCACACTTTCAGTATTTTTCTGGTCCGTGATTGTGGTCTACTAGTTACCGTTTTGCATCCGTGTCCGTGCTTTTTATGGATCTGTTGAAAGCATTTTAAATTACATTGATTACATCACATCAATGTCTTTCACGGATGAACACTGATTCCACATCTGTGTACTTTCATGAAAAAAACAGATCTCATTGATTTCTATGGGGAATCCTTTCCGTGCGTCCATTCCGAGTAATGACGTCCTGATTCTTCATCAGACAGTGTGAACAGACTCCTAATGGCCATCCTTAACTTGCGTCCAATAAGGGCCCCATTACTTGGGACGATTTTGTGTAAAAAAATTGTTATATCGTTCGCATTTAAACGATCGTCCTGTAGAATTGCAGGCAACTATCGAAAAATCGTTCGTATGTCGTTGATCGTTGATTTAGATTTGACACTAAAATCATCGTTAATAATTCGTTGATCATTTACTGTAATTCCACATTCGTTCGCCCAAGTTCCGCATTTGTTCACTAATCGTTCATTGTAATTGCACATTGTCTATTGTTTTGCTGGGATTAGATAAGTAAACGATCACAGTAACGATCATAGCAATGATTATAACTAACGACTATCGTTCTGTGTAATATGGTGAACGATTTCAGGTTAATGATAAACAATCTCATTTCCAAACGTTAGTCGTTAATCTGTAAAAATTGCTTCGTCTATTGCGTTCGAATTTGCACGATAACTATCGAATTCGAACGATAATCGTACGTGTAAACGCAATGAATGATCAAACGAGTGAGAAATCGTTCATTATGATCTTACAACATGTTCTTAAATCGTCGTTCGCAAAAAATTCGCAGATCGCAAGCGATCGCAAAAATATTCTCAGTACGATATATCATTCCGTCTTAACACTAATCGTTATATTAAAAAAAAATCGTTCGAAATCGTTCATCGCTTGATCGTGCGAATTAACGCTCCGTGTAAACGCAACATAAGAGGACCCAAATAAGTGGTGCAGACTTTTTGATCATTTTGCATCAATCCAGTACCAATGATGGTGGATTAGTGGAAGGTTGCTATACTCCTGTCTTTAGTTTTGTTGGTTTGGGTTGCATGCTGTATACAATCACAGCATAGGGACTGTAGTTCTTATTCCTTTTTATGAAGTCTCCATGTAAATCTACACTCAATCAATTGGGATTCTTCAAGAGGTCAAGCAGGGCGGGCAACATCTTTTGAAAGATATTCCCTGTAGCCCTTAGCGCCTTGTTTTATAGTTAATTATTTGTGATGAGTCCTGGTACCTTTCATATCGGTTTCACCTCTTGAATGTAATCTATAGAAGTCTTTATCTCCTGTTAGAAATAATAGCACCCGCTAATGAACACAGAAACAATTAGTCAGTGAAAACCGAGATAACTGTGACCTCTACAGTGACGCCTAACAAGTCGAAGCTGCCTGCGGGCGTCTCATTGCCTCTGCTAATTGCCGCTCTTATTATGTAACGAAAAGTTAAGTTGTCGTTGAATGGAAATCGGTCTCTGTATACCAACATTGTACTAATCAAAAACATGACTTTTTTGAGCTTTTGCTCAAAAGAGATAAAAGAAGCTAAAGAAAAATTAATGCCAGTCCTTCGGTTGTTACAGTGACTGTGGTTGGGCGATTAATAAAATTTAATCAATTCATCATTAGCGACACCTGTGATTCAGTTTTATCAGAGAATCGTGAAATCGAATTTACTTGCATGCCGACCTTAGAGGAAGGGGTTCGCTGCCACTTCCGATACACACAACCTTTCAGCTTCAACCATGGCATTATTTTGACTCTGTCTTTTCAATGGAACCAACCAGTTATTTCAGCCATTTTTCAACCTGTGTAGTTTGTTATACATAGAACATTAGGGAGACTGACTCTCGTAGCACATTGATGGAAAGGAGTGGCTCCACGATAAGGTTGCAAACTCCGTCAAACTCAAGATCTTCTGACTTGGAGGACCATACAGACATGAAAGTCAGATAGCCATACATTAAAGGTGTCAATAAGGAAATTAAAATAAGTCAGAAAACCCTCTGAAACTGTTAAAGGGATTAGCCGAATTCTAAAAAAAATAATAAAAAAAGTAGCATTCTTCCAAAAACTGCACCACACCTAATGTACAATGGGAGTGGCGGCAGCAGACCGCCGCTATGTTCTATGGGCTGCCCCGACGATCTAGCGATCACCCCCAGGCTGCACCCCCCCCCCCACAGCTCACCATGGCCCCCCCTGCTCTTATTTGCTCTTAGCGCTGGAAGTGAGCGGGGAACGAGGAGCAAGCGAGCGCTGACCTGAAAGGTTGGCGCTGGTTTGCTCCTTTGAATCGCCCCGTGTAATACGAGCTTTACTGCACAGATGTCCCGCCCCTGTCACTGACTGGCAGAGCGGGAGTTTCTCAGCTAGCACAGGGACAGGTAAGTATAGATTCTTTATTATGTCCTCCACCCCCTGCCCATTTTAGATTGTGACATGTCAAAATTTTCAATTGGTTGGGTTACGGGTGTACAGCAAACCAGGAAGAGAAGTGACTGACTGAAATATTAAAAGATGTCCAAAATCAGCAATTAAAAAGGAATTATTCTGGTTTTCAGAAAATAGACCTTATTCAGTTTGTAATGAGACTGTAACCAGAAGTCCTGGTACAAAAGCATAGAAAATTACATAATTTTTTTTCATTATACACTTAAGCTTTCTGTCCGGAAACCGGAAAACCCCTTTAAGGAACGGTTAGTAACTGTTTCAAAAGCCTTTATAGCACTGCAGGAGACCTCTATTTATGTAGATGGCTTTTCTAGAGCAGAGCAGAGTTGCCATGGGATAGGCTCATTACATCAGCAGCGTCCATAGAGAATACAGACATTCTGAGAGCTCGGAGTTTGGGCATCTGTACGAACGCAAGTCACTTAATTTGAAATTGTTTAACAGATGAGATGACAAAAAATGGGTGAACGGTCTGTAGAGAATATTCGGATACTAAGCAGCGCTGAGCTATTGTAGCCACTTTTTTTGCTTTAAACATTTAATGGCTATGAATAGGTTTTATAATTATGAAACATTGTTTTGTTAGTGATTATTTTGAGTTAAAATGTTGAACTAAGCTTTGAGTCTGCAATTCCATCCTTCATTTTCAGCTCCTGATATGCAGTTTGCCGATCCCTCTCTATCTACATCCTGTGTGAACTCTCCTTCATGTATGCTCTCCCAACTCTCCACACTCTTATCTGCAGTGTACAACCACTTTTCCCTTGCTGCTGTCTATAATCTGAGAGCAAACAGGCCAAAAAATGAATGAAGATGAATGATAAAAAAAAAAAAATCAATACAAAGCTATCCTTTTTAGAGTGGTACTCAGAACTCAAGACTTCCTGCATGACATACAGCAGCTGATAAGTGCGGGAAGTGGTGTATTTTTTCCAGTCTGACACAGTGCTCTCTGCTGCCACCTCTGTCCATGTCAGGAACTGTCCAGAGCAGTAGCAAATCCCCATAGAAAATATCTTCTGGTCTGGACCGTTCCTAAAATGGACAGACTGGAAAGAATACACCACTTCCTGTATGGCATACAGCAGCTAATAAGTACTGGAATACTTGAGATTTTTAAATAGAAGTCATTTACAAATTTTAATACCTTTCTGGAATCAGTTGATTTAAATCTTTTTTTTTTTTCTCCTTCAGGGTACCTTTTAAGTTTATTATTAGAACTTTATGAATTAAAATTATAGTGATTCAGAAAGTAAAGAACTATTTTTTCCTGGTGGATATAGGTACATAACTGTTTTTCACTCTTTGGGGAAAAAAAAAAAAAAAAAAAAATATATATATATATATATATATATATATATATATATATATATATATTATTATATATATATTTCCACTTCCATATTTTTTTCCACTCATGAAAATAAATGTGTATTTTTAGTATGATTATTTCATGAATGTTTGGATTATTTCATCATTATAACTCCTGGCTACACTGTATGCCATGCTAGGAAAATTGTCACCGGCAATGACTCCTATCTCTGAGCCAGACCAAAGAGAAGCAAATATTATATAGATGTATTATGCATGTAATACTCAATTTCCCCTGTAGTGGCCACTGTGGGATAAATTAACATCGTCTAGCAAAATTAACCATTTATTGGTAGTCTCAGGAGCACAATACACGACGATAGGTGGCTTTTTCTGTGATGAGAATGTGGTCAGTAGTTGTAGCCTAAACCAGATTTGGGTACAAAACACATAAACTGTGCAAATCTTTCCGTTTATATTTTTTCTCTATATTCCACTCCGGGTTTTGGTTCAGATTCCTTGTAAAAAAAACTATGTGTGAGCATAACCTTAGAGTGATGTAATAAGCCTCCATACAATATACAGAAGAAAGAACAAACTTCTTGGTGTCTTCACAGACTTTTAGAAGGCTCCAGCAAGTGCTTTGTTTCCTAATGACATAAATATAGGAGATGGCCGAGATTGTTGAAGCCAATTTACTTTGTTACCCCTATGGCTGTGAAGGGTTATCGACAATATTCCTTCTCTTCTGCTAGAGGTCATAATCCGACTTAATGGTTTTTTTTCTGTCTCGTACAAATAATACAGCTTGAACTTACAAATCAATGTTCATTCCAAGGTCTGAAATCCCCTTGTACAATACAAACACAAGAAGAGTTCTTAAGAAGGCGCAGGTTCTATAGCTCATCTTCTGGGCCGTTCAGCACCCAGGTGTAATCTTAAGGTACTACTTTTGAAGTGATGTGCCGCTTTTGAATAATATTGGCTCAGGAGTAAAGACTTTTCACATCACTTGCAGGCTAGGGCACCATAACTATGTTTTGTCTCCTGCAAGTCGCAATAAAACCGCAACGTTATTACCACACAACCCCAACCCTATGATGAAAAGGTGGTGCTGTCCTGCCAGAGAGGTGCTCTGGAGAAAATGTGTGGCAGTGTTTTCTTTTTTTTTTTTCCAAATAAACTGGAGCAGAAAGTTACACTTTAACTCCTCAAACCTACATTTTGGGAATGTAAATACTCTTCCCCAGCCCCACTGCGTTCTAGGCTATATGTCTTGCCATTCCCATATCTGGGGCTTATTCCCACATCTGGTAAATTACGGACCCTAAGGATGGGGAACACAGAAAAAAAAAAGACAAATTTGGTCAGCTCTCCTAGAACACCATTCACACTAGGCAAGAGCACGTTGCTATGGCCAAAGTTGCAAACACACAAAAACACAAAAAAATGCAACAGCTCACCGCAATGGCAAGATACAGACCCACCACAGACATGAAAATAGTTAAAAGCAGCCCCCCCCCAACTGGCAAAAAAAACTTCCATAAAAATAATGAGGCTCTTGGTTACCACTTGAAAATTGCGTAAACTGCCCCACCACGTTACAGTGGCCTCATGCTCGGGACAGACTAAGGATGTAATGGAGTGTTACCCCACCCGGGATGTGGGAATAAGCCCTTTAGTCTTATGGATGCGTGCAGCCTGTGGCCATGGTAACAAAAATGGGCAATTATTTTTGTCTATTCTTTTGTGGGCAATGAAACTGTATTTTTATTTATTTATTTTTTTTACCATGGAGTTCTAATTTCACAGGTGTAATTCATATTTTCATAAAATTTAAGACATGCCCTTTAAAAAAAAAAAAAATCACAGCAAATTATGTCCAAAAAACAGCCTTTTTTTTCTTTTTCTTTTTTACCATAATGGGATTTTTAAAGTCAATGTCAGGAGTGGGTCTTTGAGAGCAGACACATATAGGAGATATGACTTTAACTTTTTTATTAATTATTCTTATTATATCATGCCATGTGTGAAAGGACCCTTAAGCCCCTATTACACCGGGTGATGTGGAGAGTAAGTGAGTGCCGACCTGTCAGGTCAGCACTCGCTTACTGCTAGTCACCCCACCCACTGCCAGCGCTATTACATGCGCTGACAGTGAGCTAGGAGGAGCAGGTAAGGGCCGGGGGGGGCTGTTTGGGCGACCATCGGATCGTCCGGGCAGCCCATAGGAGACAGCGGCCATCTGCTGCCGCTGTTGCTATTACATAGAGTGACGGCAGCAGATCGTTGCTAGGCTGATCGTTAGCGTTTTAGTCTGTTGAAAGACAACGATCAGCCGACATCGTGCATATTATACAAAACGATTATTGGCCGTAACGGCCGATAAAATCGTTTCGTGTAATAGAGCCTTTAGTCTGTCTTAAGTGACTTTTCTGTTTCCACAACAAAACTTATAAAGCATTTTACCCTCCCCCTCCTCTCAGCCTGCCTTATTAAAGGGGTTGTCCGGCGATAAAAAATTATTCACAGAATAACACACATTACAAAGTTATACAACTTTGTAATGTATGTTATGTCTGTGAATGGCCCCCTTCCCCGTGTCCCACTACCCCCACCCGTGTACCCGGAAGTGTGGTGCGCTATACATTACCTGTCACGTGCTGACCACGGTCTCCGATCCTCAGCAGTGACGTCTTCTTCGGGAGGCCAGCGGATATTCCCGAGTGCCGGCCGCCCTCTGCAGCGTCATCCGAAGCTCAGCCGCGATTGGCTGAGCATAACTGTGCTCAGCCAATCGCGGCTGAGCAGCTGATGACGTGGCCGCGTCATCAGCCGCTCAGCCGCGATTGGCTGAGCACAGTTATGCTCAGCCAATCGCGGCTGAGCTTCGGATGACGCTGCAGAGGGTGGCCGGCACTCGGGAAGATCCGCCGGCGTCCCGAAGAAGACGTCACTGCTGACGATCGGAGACCGTGGACGACACGAGATGCGGTGAGTATAATGCACCACACTTCCGGGTCTAGTGTGGGTGGGGGGAAACACGGGGAAGGGGGCCATTCACAGACATAATATACATTACAAAGTTGTATAACTTTGTAATGTGTGTTATTCTGTGAATAATTTTTTATCGCCGGACAACCCCTTTAATCAGATTTTTCCAAAAATTAATTTAAGCAAAGAACGTATTTTAAAAAAAACCCTGCTGTTGCCTGCTTCCAATATTTGCACACCGCCTGTTTTGTCAGTTTGTTTGCTCTAGCAGAAAGGAGTAGCCTGGTTCCAACATACATAATTTAGCTGAGCTCTCTGTTGTCTCAGATAGATACACAGTAGATGACAGAGGGGCATCTTGGGTGTCATGAATTTGGGATGAGGGAATCTTTTTATGATGTGCTGAGTTGGAAAATATCAGTGAGGGCCAAACATTTTTTCATGAAAATGTTCAGTGCAGCTGATTAATTATTGATGGCCTGTAAACTTTTCTAGAAAAATGTGAGTGTGAATTAAAGGTAGCATGGTTCTTTCATCTATATGTATATAGCTTCATAAAATAAAGTGTCAGCAGGCTTAGAATATTCCACGCTGAAATAAACTGTCTTTTCTCTTGCGGGAGATGGCGACGGTAATGTAAATCTTATTCCAAGTTAGCCAAATGTTCTGGTCGGAGAATAAACACCTCACTTCTCACATAGAGAATGGATTTAAGTGCTGCTCCATCTGAAATGTAACTTTTTTAAAGTATAAACTTTTTTTTTATGTAAGGATTTTAAATTGACTTCAGAAGACAACACCTTGTCCCATCACTCCATGTTATTACGTGTCTGTCCATTCATCTAATTGCGGAAATATAAAATAATACACAGCCTTTATGGACAGACCCAATGCAATTGTCTTGATTAGACTATCCCGTTAACTGAGCTATGTGTTCACACTGGCTATCTAGTGATTGGTTGGGATCTGAACATTTAGACCCCATCTGATGGAAACTTTATGGTGAGCCTGACTTTTTATTTTTTTTTTATAATGAAAAACACTTTAAATTGCCCTAAAAATGCTGAGTATAAACACAGCCTTAGAGGTAAGGTTCGGGCATTTTGAAAATTTGGCAGCCGGCAGGGGGGAATTTGATAACAAGTACCAACTTACCTCTCTTAACGCTCACCACCGGCACGGGGAAAGGTAAGTGCGTGCTCGTTATCAAATCCCCTCCGCCGGCTGCCGTATTTTCAAAATGCCCGGACTTGTCCTTTTTAAAGAACAGTGAACAAAGGAAACAAATCACTGGAAAAATGTCTATGCAGCTATTCATCGTTATAATGCTTACCTTTTCGAATATCTAATATATTATATAATATAATATATATATCAGTTTCCCTCATAACCCCTGAAAAACAAATTTCCTGCCACTTGTGTGACTTACTCATATGTAGGCATGTAGGCTGTCCATAGCGGCAAAGTAGTCATGGCTGGCGGGGAAAATCTTCTCTATTTACGCATCATTGACATCATCGTTGGGCTGGACATGCACAATACATGAAGTACGTGAAACACCCAGGGGGAATTGGACACTGATGTACTGTGCATGTCTGGCCCAGCGAAGATGTCGGCGCTCAGGGGGAATTACAGGACACAGCAGGTCCCTTCACTCCCAGAGAGGTGTGATTAGAGAAGATTTTTCGCACTCACCATGACTACTTTGTTGCTGAGGACCGCCCACATGACTACATGAGCGTTATTTACATAGGGCGTGGGAAATTTTCTAAGTTATGAGCTGCTATGAGGTGTTTTATACTGATGTATGAATAGTTGCATAGCCATTTTCCCTCTAAGGGTATGTGCACACTACAGAATATTTGCCGGCGGATTCCACCGTCCTGCCAAAGAATTGACATGTCATTGAGTGTATGGCAAATGTCATTGAGTCTATGGAATGGGCATAAGTTCAAGCGGAATCTGCTTGAAGTCTCTGCCGAAATTCTGTGGTGCACACACACCCTAAGGCTATGTTCACACTACGTAAGTCTGCGGACGTAGCGCGTTCCGTGAATAAGCGGCCGGAGACTTACGTAGTTTGCGTACAATGGAAAGTATACGATATATGGCGGCACAGTTCACACTACGTAAAAACTTACGCCCGGATCATACGCGGCGCCGTAAAAATGAACCAGACCGTTTTGAGGATGAAAATGCCGTTACTTACGCCCGTAGCGTAACATGCGGTCCCGTACGTAGTGGGGATTTCTTCAATTTACCATCTTTTTGTGCCGATCCAAAAGGTTCTGTGGGGTGTCCGGGGCTAGGCGAAGCTTTCCAAGTAAAAAAACGCTGTCAGATCGCTACGTAGGGCGCACGGGAAGTGTAAGTAGACAGCGGGCGTAAGTTCGCGCTCCGTACGTAGCCGCCCGCAAGTAGCGTAAATCCCCGGCCGGAGTTTACCGCGTATATGTCCGGCTGCGAAAATATGCGGCCGGACATATACGCAGTGTGAACACAGTCTAACATAGTAAATTGTATAGTCCACTATGGAAATCTTTGAACAAAGTTTTTTCTCACATTGGAATGCCAATGTGTACAATAAAAATCCTCTGCATAATTCTCCATTGTATTGTGCACAGCACATTGTACTATGTAAATGAATAGGAGGCATATTACCGATGTGCTATTTCACATTATCTGCCTCTATACAGTCCATTGCCTTAAATTGAGGGTTAGATGACTTGTGACAGACGTTTGCTTAGTGAATGCCGCTTTGAATGTTCAGGAACTTTTAAATAGAATTTCCTTGAAATGAACCAGATTTTCAGCCCCGACATTAATGCTTTTATTACAGTGTATGCATTGGTTTTCTCTTTATGAGGGAATCAATTATAAGCGTATAGGAAATTATATAAGTTTTGCTTAAACAGAATTTCATGTGGGTTTCGAGTTGGGAGACTACGCTGCTGCACGTTTGTCTCCCTGCTCTGTCTGTGACTTGGACGGACCCCGTAGACTTGCATTGAAGGTCCGTCTAGGTCATGTGACGCCCATCGAGGAGTGAACGTGCTGCGTGTGGACTTTTCTCTGTTGGTTCTCCTGATTGGTTGCGGCCTGAACACCAGCGCCCAGTTTAGTTTCATCTGGTAAAGAACAAATCCCAGCAGATTCTTTATAGATCCTATAAAATGGAAACCATGACACCAGTGTGAACAGTCTTGTATACTTTTGAAACACGCCACATTTTCTGATCACTTATACAATATTCTAAGTTAATTTGCCTTTTTAATAGGAAAATTTGTAATAAATTTAGATTTACTGATTTATTACCAGTGGCACCAACTATTTGACTGTTGTTTCTCTGCAGATCCATCTGTCTCTTTTTTATTTTTTTATTTTATTTTATTGCATTTGTCATAAAATAGTTTCAGAAAGTAATTGGGTGAATACAGTATTCAAAGAATCAATGTTCACAGGTTATGCTGTCAGGATGGGTGTGTTCTTTATCTAAATCCTGCCTCATAGTGTAGTTATTGCTTGTGAATGGGTTGTTATTTGCTCCATTCACATCCAGCAGAAAAAAGTCACAGCATAAAATCCTTGACAAAGACCCCTCTGGGTCAAAACATTGCTTATATGTTCTTGGTGACCCAAAACACTAATGTGACTTAATTTGTCGTATTTTTTTTTTTCTTCTTCAAATAATTGACACCTTACTTTGCAGAAAAAAAAAGTTTTCAAATCAACCGGTGTTGGTATACAAGTTTGTAAATAACTTCTGTTTAAAAATCTCAAGCCTTCCAGTACTCATCAGCTGCTGTATGTCCTGCAGAAAGTGGTGTGTTTCCAGTCTGACACAGTGCTCTCTACGGACACCTCTGTTCATAACAGGAACTGTCCAGAGCAGTAGCAAATCCCCATAGAAAACTTCTATTGCTCTGGACAGTTCCTGTTATAGACCAAGGCTGCAGAGAACACCATCAGACTGGAATAAAAACACCTCTTCCAGCAGGACATACAGCAGCTGATAAGTACCAGAAAATGTGACATTTGTAAATAGAAATCATTCACAAATTTGCATAACTTTCTGACAGCAGTCGATTTATAAACTTTTTTTTATTTTCACCTTACTACCCCTTTAAGTATATGGTGACCACCCTCTTTATGAGTATTTTTATATTCATATCTCACATATGTATACTAGAGAAATCATCTACAGTTTAAGTAAGAACTATTACTATTCTTTAGTGTTACCATGGCCCAAGCTCTCACAGGGTATTGTTTGCCCCTGCAGAGACCACCGCCTACTGTAGGGAGTCTCTTACAGGCAGAGCTTTCTGGGAAAGGTTATTAGCTTTCTTCCAGAATGAAGAAAGTTGTCTAAAGCCACCCTAAATCTGAATGTCTGACCCATTTAAAGGGGTTATCCAGCGCTACAAAAACATGGCCACTTTTCCCCCATTGTTGTCTCCAGATTGGGTGGGGTTTTGAAACTCCGTTCCATTGAAGTAAATGGAGCTTAATTGCAGAGAGGGTGGAAAGTGGCCATGTTTTTGTAGCACTGGATAACTCCTTTAACCCCTTAAGGACAGAGCCAATTTCGATTTTTGCCTTTTAGTTTTTTCCTCCTTGTGCTTAAAAGGCCATAGCACTTGCATTTTTCCACCTAGAGACCCACATGAGCCCTTATTTTTTGCGTCACTAATTGTACTTTGCAATGACAGGCTGAATTTTTGCATAAAGTACACTGCGAAACCAGAAAAAAATTCAAAGTGTGGTGAAATTGAAAAAAAAAAAGCATTTTGTTTATTTGGGGGAAACGTGTTTTTACGCCATTCGCCCTGGGGTAAAACTGACTTGTTATATATGTTCCTCAAGTCGTTACGATTAAAACGATATGAAACATGTATAACTTATATTGTATCTGATGGCCTGTAAAAAATTCAAACCATTGTCAACAAATATACGTCACTTAAAATCGCTCCATTCCCAGGCTTATAGCGCTTTTATCCTTTGGTCTATGGGGCTGTGCGAGGTGTCATTTTTTGCACCATGATGGGTTCTTTCTATTGGTACCTTGATTGCGCATATATGACTTTTTGATCGCTTTTTATTACAATTTTTCTGGATTTGATGCGACCAAAAATGCGCAATTTTGCACTTTAGGATTTTTTTGCGCTGACGCCATTAACCGTGCGAAATCAGGAATGTGATTAATTAATAGTTCGGGCGATTACACACGCGGCGATAGCAAACATGTTTATTTATTTATTTATTTATTTATTTACTTTTATTTATAACCTGGGAAAAGGGGGGTGATTCAGACTTTTTTATTAGGGGAGGGGGCTTTTTACTGTTAACAACATTTTTTTTTTAACTTTTACACTTATACTAGAAGCCCCCCTGGTATAAGTGCTTTGATCTCTCATAGAGATCTCTGCAGCATAGATATGCTGCAGAGATCCATGAGATAGGCACTCGTTTGCTTTCGGCTGCTGCAGCCGGAAGTAAACGAGTGCCGAGTCGGGGACGGCGCCATCTTGGAGCGGTCCCCGGCCGGCTTCAGAAACGGAGATCTCTCCTCCGGGATAACATCCCGGGGGAGCGATCTCCGCCACTAGACACCAGGGAACAGCTGAATCCGGTAATCGGATGCAGCTGTCATGTTTGACAGCTGCATCTGATTACTGTATTAGCGGGCACGGCGATCGGACCGTGCCCGCTAATACCTACGGTCCGGGCTACAAGCGGCACCCGGGACCGCCGCGGTTCAGAGCGGGGTCGCCGCGCGGCCCCGCTCTGAACGTCCTTACCGGTAAGTATACGCCCGATGTCGTTAAGGGGTTAAAGTAAATGGAGCTTAATTGCAAACCACATCTGAACTGGAGACTAGAGAGGGGGGAAAGTGGCCATGTTTTTGTAGCTCTGGATAACCCCTTTAAGAGCCTTGAGACATTACAAAAGGGTTGTTGGGTGTCTCCTTCTACTAAAGGAGACTCTGGATTGGCCAAAATTTTTAGCCACGTTTCAAGACTCTAATATGTGAAAATTTTTTGAAACGCTACCCAAGTAGGTAACCCTACAGACAGTTTTCTCCCTTCTAGTGTTCTTGCTTCCGTAGCTTTACTTCTCTTTACACTCGTGAGCTTTAGATTATGAAATGTGAAGTGGTGTTTGGAGGAACCCTGATTGCTTACAGTATGGACCTTTACGCGCACAGGCTTGCCGTCATACATAAAAGTTGCCAGTCTTGCGTTCATAAACTAAAGAATACATTAAACAAATTTGGAAAGTATGATCAGACATAAACTAGATATTTTGGGTTATGAAGTATCACATTAGTCGCCTGTGGTTTCCATATGTAGGAATTAGAGTACGTTCCTAACACTCCTATCTGCATTCACGCAGTGTTCTCTTCTCTGTTCCTCCTACATGATAAATTAGCTGATTAGTATTCTCGGCGGCAGTCAATTGATTGGAATATTTTTTAATCTGTTTTGTTTACCAGATACATCGTCAGTATGCTAACTGCAGAACATGTGCACTCCGAAAACCTATTTGTGTTCTATAATTTGATGATGGATTATTTGATTTGGCTACAGAGAAAGCTGTATGTGTTACTGATGGATTTTGTGTAGAAAGAACTGTTGAAAATATCACTGGTCAAGTATATACTTAAAAAAAAAAAGTATATATCACAACATACATTCTGAGTGCTGTAGATAGGACCCTTGCCCATCAGCTATCAGGTGAAAAAAAGGTGATCTGTATTAGTGAAATGTTTTGTGGAGTTTTTTTTTTTAGATCAGTACACATGGGGGAAAAAAGACACTTAGTAAGATGTGTAGGTAAAGCCAGGGCATATTATCACTGCTGAGACCCGCTGTGATCAAAAGATATTTAACGGGAAAGAGCACAGCAGCACAATCCACTCCCTGGCCATATCTCTATCTCTCTATATCCACTTATTCTAACAATGTAAGTCTATGAGGCTACATTGTGGAAATTAGTGGCTGGCTAGGGTGCTGCCTTGTTCTCTCCTCCGCTATATATTCTGATCACAGAGAATCTCAGCAGTGAGACCTTCTGTACCTAGCAACCCATGATGTACAGAGTAAATCATGGCACTGCTAGGGGATACAGGGAGGGCTCACCCCGTGAGCCCTCTCAGGAACATGCCACTTCCATCAGCCAGCACTTCCAGGGTCCAATGGCTTATTAGAATACTGTCCGATCCTGTAGTGGGCCCAGACTCTAATGCAGTAATGGGCCTTGAAGGGCCAGTAGGAGACAACCCCATTTGGAGCCAACTTTAGAGCCAGTTACTTGCCAGCAGGGTCTATTTTTTATGGGTAGCCTAACATATTAATAACCTTTACAAATAAATGCCCACCCAGTTTTTGCAACTTAAAATGTCAGGAGGACCAAAAAGATGAGGATCGCAACAAAGACCAGGTGCTCAGGAAAGCAGCCAGGAGACTATGCCTTTTTTTTTTTTTTTTGCATATATCAAAACACCCTCTCGGCCTGGAAACCCCTTGAAATCTAAAGCTGGCCTTACATTGAAGATAAGTGTTGCCTTACTTCTCATCTGTCCGACGGCTATCTATCCTGATCCTGGCATACACAAGTTTACACACACGGCTAAGTGAGCATTTTTATTTAGGAGACAGGAGAACACCTCAAAGGGATCGGGCTTGTTGAAATCCAACATGACCATCCCCTTCCTCTGATGATATCTGCTGGGAGGCCCTATCCTATTAAATGTTTGACCAATCCTGCAGGCTTGGCTGACTTTCATTAGTTGGATCGGCTTTTACTGATGTGACCTGTGTGTACAACTATAACAAAGTTTGCAATGCAATGAAAATGGAACGTGCCCATGTTCAGTATAGTTGGTGGGTGGACCCGAGGATCTCCGGTCTAAAAACATTTGCTAGATCATTTTCTTTTTGCTTTTTTGTATTGTGCATTTTATGGTGTGGCAGAGTTGGATTATGTGACTTTTATTGGTGAGAAGTTGTATCAGCCAACCTTGGAAATGTTTGATTTGCTGTGCTGCCAGTCTACTTCTAGGTTGTATTTTCTACAATGCCCAAAATTTCATGTTCGCTCTGGTCACAGACATAGTTTAGAATACAGCAGGTTCTATGTGAATGCACATGCATGAGAGGACATTCGGTTTTTATGAAAAGTATTTTACGAGATGTGAGATTTGAAGTTTCCTTATTTTCCTAATGAATGTACCTTGCACTTGGTTTAATGATCTTTTAATACCTTTAAAGAACTGGAATCCATTCATGCTCTGTACCACCTTTCGGCAGTGAATTTACATTGTGCAGAGAGCTGTCTACTGTAGCTTCTCACTATATAACCCTTTGTTCTGCTATGTCTTTTATTCTCAATCTATTCCTGCCTTGTGCACCCTGAGGTTATGGGAGTCCTCAGGTATTTGAAGTCTCTGTCAAATGTGATTAAACTTACTTGCCCAACGTCCGTGAAGTTTGAAATTAAATCCACTCTGCGTGGATAACAAAAAAAAGAAACTTTAATCTGGTTGATTTGAAATAGTGATGGAAAATTATTTTATAGCTTGTCTTTTTAGTCTTTTATTAATTTGGTTTTGGTGTGATTTGTGCATCTCTGGCTCCCATTATGGAGATTACCTTGCAGAGTGCGTCCTTCTGTACATTACAATAATTGGGCACCGTGCAGTTTTGTACTATTAAGTGTTAAAATTTGCCAGATATATTTTTTATATTGGTTATATGTGGTTGCATCAGGGTGTAGGCACCACCAATGTCAGGCTGAAAGTAAAGGCAATTGCCTGTCCGCCTAAAATCTAAGGCCTCATTCACACGTTTAGTGATTTTTCAGGTCAGCTATTTGCACTCTGTGATATGTGAAAGGTTAGTTTGCTTAGATTTGTTCCAGGTTTTTTCACGGACATCATGGATGTGACAGCCGCAAAAACACGGATCCCATAGACTTCTATTCGCGAATCCTTACCGCAACCACAATCTGCAACAGGACCTACAGGACATGTCCTATTTTTTTCATGGAATATGTGAAAATGCGGATGGTGAATACCACAATAGAAATCACTGGGCACTAAGTTGATCCATGATTGCAGATCTGCAATCATGGACAACTTTGTGAGACGTGTTAATAGGGCATAAGGCACAAGTATCAATCTTGTATGCCTCCAACTGTTGCAAAACTACAATTCCCCATCATGTCTAGATTGTCAATGATTTGGTTTGTCCAGGCGTGATGGGAATTGTAGTTTTGCAACAGATGGATGGCCGCGAGTTAGACACTCTTGATCTAAGGGCTTATATTGGTGGACCAGAGGGCGTGAAGGAACTGCTGTGCCCTTTTGCAGCCCTGGGGAACTATTATTATTTTTTTAATGTTTATATCTCGATACTGGATCGTAATATTTAGCATTTTATGTATATAATAGATTAAATGTGTTTAATATTTACCATTTAGTGGACATGCCTTTTGGCTCTGCTGGAAACATTTATACACACACACACTTATAATATATTTTTTAATTTCCTATAATAAAAAAGAAAACAACAAATCGGTGCCCTACCCATTCATTTATTTCATCCCATGAAACAAAGGACTGATGGGAAAGAAAGGAAACTGCATTAGTCACGGTGCCCCAGCTTGTAAACTGTTGAGTAATTGGTGGGAGTTGCAGTCCAGAGTACATAAAACACTTCTACCTTGGCCAAAAAGAAATCATTGCAACTAGAAGAGCAAACCAAGTTAGGAGTAAAAGGTTCGGCTTTGTGTTACCGGTACATGTCACACTGGGGGACTTTACTTCAGCGGGCTGCGCGAACAATGAAATCCGCGCCCGGGTGATTGACATTAAAAACATTCTAGAAATTCTGTGACTTAAACATGTTTTTATTCAGTGTCAAACAGTGTTATGACTTTGAGTTCAAACGCCATTAAACTCTAGTTGTTTCCATTTCTATGGACATGATTTGTGATGTAATTTTTGACATTTGCAATATTGCTGGTTGGAGACATGCCTGCACTGTAAATCCCCGCACCTGATGTGTTCCCGATAAAAAGAAAGGTTTCCTTCCATTCGTCCTTTTACCTGCTACTTTTTAGCAGTATGACCTTGCTCCTCAGAAATTGGAAGGGGGCAGGCGGGATGGTCTTTGCCTTGTCACAGTCTACTTTCCCCAAGCAAAATTATGATTGTTTAGCGCTGTTTTTTTGTCATCGGTTTATTTCATTTTATATGTTTGCCTCCGGCATGTTTTTGTTCCTTGGACGTTTATGGCGATCACTCCTCAAAGAGATGCATTATGACAGAAAATCAATACTTTTTCATACTAGATGTGACGGTGTGATTGTCATAATCCTCATCTCAGACTTTTAATGGCCATGTACTTGCCCTCTGTGTGTATTTTATATATATTTTTTCTTTTCTTTCTTCAACCTGAACCTTTGTGGCAAAACATTACTTCCCATTCCAACCCCCACCATTCTTTTTTCTTTTTTTTTTTTTAAATCCATGACCTTCAGTGTAGGATATCAAGATGTAATGGCACATACAATGGTCTTGTGAAGGCCAACAATAATCCTTTAGATCTGTTCTAGTCTTATGAATATCCTGGCTGCACCACTGCTTGATTTTTCTTAAATTCATATTATGGAATGGGCTATTGTTGAGAACTTTAGTAAAGTGTCTGGGTTCAACCACGTGGACATACTTGACCGCATGGCATTCAACTCCTGGTGTCTGGAGAAATTGGATGCCACCCTAGGGCTGCAAGAAAAATGTGGATACAGCCATAGGCTCAACACTAAACAAGGCTTATTGGCTGGGACAAATGGCGCCACCAACTATGTTAAACAATATGAATTGAGATCCTTTTCTGGACTTGTAGACATGCTGGAACACATTTACCAGTTGGCATCACCAATTATGTGAACTGAGAGACTGAGGGTATATAGGCTGGTAGACATGCTGGGGCATGTTTTATCAATTGGCGCCAAGAATTAAATAACTCCACAGGGAATCTTTTATTGATGCAGTTGTGCAGTGTGGCAACTGAGATGGTAAAGGGAAGTATGTTGGGCAACCAGAAGTGTGCATCTTGGGAGTCCAGTGGGCGGTTCTAATGAGTTCTAGCTGAACTCTATGGTAAACCAGTCTTTTGTTTAGACATAATTGTTATGACTTGTATTTTTGCAAATGGAGGGTGTAATCACAAAACTTTTTTTGAGGTAAAAGTTAACATTCGTATTTTGATCATTACGGCCATAGATGATGATCATGATCTTTATTTAGGGCCATAATGATCAAAATAACGGCCAAATTTAGAGCTTAAAAATGTGTGTAAATATACCCTTTCAATTAGATATTGGACTATTTATGGCCAACAATATGGCTGTTTTTTTTCAACAATATTCTGGTGCTGAAAATGTGTCAGGAATTTGTTTGATTCGTTTGTTCACACACTGTTTTTTATTTATTTTTTTTAATGGCAAAACAAAAAAACAAAACAAAAACAGGCTCAAAGAAGTAATTATTGCCCTTTACTATACTACAATACACAACTTTTCATCCTCCTACAGTGGTGGAATTTGTATCCGTCACATGTGCTTTTTTAGTTTTCCTTCTAAATCTGGTTGTGCAAGTAAAGACTTCATGTAACCATTTTATTGCTTCCACTAAAGAAAATGCGAGTGAATTCAGAAATGGTCAAAGCCTATGAATTTGTAAGCAGCTAATTCCCAAAGGTGGTGCAGAACAAAGGGAAAAGAAGGCATCATTACGTTTCACCTCGGAGGGAAATACTCCCAAGAAGGAATTGATATGAATGGGATGAGAAATACTTTTATTTTCCCTATGTACCGGGGGCCCTGATGACATGGCTTTTTGAATCTATTTATACATTTTCTGACTGGTGAATAGATAACTGCTGTATAGCTTCTCCATTGTCACCAGTCTTCATGTATTGTACTGTAAGTGGGGGCATATTATACTACATGTAAATAATTGGCTTATTATAGTAAGAAAACTGCAGCTGTGTAATGTATAATTTGCTGCAATTCAGTTTAATACTACATAACCCCATATAATGCTGAGAACTCCGGGAGGCATTCGTTGTAATGTATAACAGTACCTACCGGCATAAATAGTGAAATATATCAAACTGTCTAAAAGACGTCCTGTTACCTATAGCAACCTGTTATATCCAGCTGTACTCCCTAGGATATTGGTATCATAGGTTAAAAAAATAGCACATAGAACTTGTAGTTTTCCATGTGTTTTAAAGCAACATATCCTAAAATTCACTCACAAATCGGGCATGTTGAGAGTTGTGTTTTTTTATGGCATGGGGCAACTCGGAGAAAAAAAATCATATCAACTGGTAAAGGATTGAGATTTATAAATAATAAAAAGTAATGTACAAATCTGTATAACTTTTTGACACCAGTTGACAACAGTTTCCCCCCCCCCCCCCCCCTACGGAGTACCCCTTTAACCCCTAGTTGCAAAATAACGTTCATGAAAAATAGTGAGTTCCCACATTATGATGGTACGTCATAATGTGCAGAGGCAGTATGAAGCGAGCTCGGGAGCAGAACTCACTTTATAGAAAGTGAGAACCAGCCAGCCGGGTCTTCACCGTTCACCATTAACCCCTTAAATGTGTTTGAGTGTCGGTGACTGTCCGATTAGGACCCCACAGTGTGACTGCAAAGTCCTGATCATTTAAATGTCTGCCAGACGTGTTTTTGTTTGTTTTAAATATGGTATAGCCCTTCCCCCAATAAGTTTAAATCATCCCTCTTTCCCGTTATACAATTAACACATGTTAAAATAAACATAATGTATTTCGTAGCGTGCACAATTGTCCGATCTATTAAGTTATAACAATACCGGCACATATAATAACAATCCCAGCATAAACTAAAAAAAGGGAAAAAAACCCAACGATTGCAGATTTTTGTTACACTACACTAAAATTAATATTTTTTTTATTTTTTTTTTTAAATCAACCAACCCTGTAGGTGGAAATTACGAGGAATAAGAGGAGGATAAAGGAAAATGCAAACATTTAAAAATGGCCTGGTCATCAAAGAAATTAACTTGTCCCCTATCCACAGGATTGGGAGATCACAGGGGGTCCGACCTCTGTACCCCCCATTGATCTTCGGCTTCCCTATTATTAATAGAGCTGTGCGCAGGGCACATGACCCTCGGCTCTACTCAGTCCTATTGAGCTGCTGGCTTACTTGGCTCTCTCCAGTGGGTCCATAGGATTAAAAAGAGCCATGGGTCATGTGCTGTACCCGCGTCTCTATTCATAATAGAGAAGCTGGGGGCCAGATGCAGGGATTGGTGCGGAGGGGGTACAGAGGTCTGAGCCCCCGCAATCTCTTGTGTTTCCCCGGTGAGTGAGCCGGAAAATGCTTACTTGGCTTTTTAGCGGCTGCATAGGTTGGAGCCTCTGCGATCTCTTACTTGTCCACTATCCTGGGGACAAGTTAATTTTGCCTGGATAACCACTTTAAAGGGCTTATCCAGCGCTACAAAAACATGGCCACTTTTCCCCCTCTCTTGTCTCCAGATTGGGTGGGGTTTGTAACTCATTTCCATTGAAGTAAATGGATCTTAATTGCAAACTACACCTGAACTGGAGACGAGAGGGGGAAAAGTAGCCATGTTTTTGTAGCGTTGGATAACCACAAGGCAAAAATAGGCTGCAGAGGCAGTTGGCTTATGCTAGAACTGGGGCTGTATAGCGATTTTTTTAAATTTATTTATTTTTTTAATAGATTTGCCTTTGCAACTGGAAACTGCATGTGGTCATTGCTACTTGTGAGCATAAAATCTAGATAAAAAAAAATTATATATAATTTCCCACCTTCCCACACTTTTTTTTTTTTAATAAAAACAAATTATATATATTTTTTTATTTTGTTGCTAGAAATGAAGATCCTCATTCCTAATTCAGTAATTGTCTGGAACCTCCTGATGGAATTGTCAGCATAGGTTGTTAGTAGTGAATCGGTCTGTCAGGCTTCTTCCTAATATGAAGTGAGATTCCATGATATATAATTTAGTACATTCTCCTTTGATCTTCACATTCTTCAAAAGATTTAGTTGTCCTCCCCTTAACACGTCTTTAAATGTACTTATGCCAGCTACTTGTGATTTCATTCATCCCGATAAAGAGGCGCAATGTCGATATTCAGGTCATGTTTATACATTTCAGCCGCTCATATATGACCCTGATGAGTCTATTCCCAATGATGGCTTTAGCTAGTAGTAAGGGTGCATGAAACAACTTTCATGAGAATCATTGACCTAAATAGTGAAATGTGAACATATGTACAGGGAAATTTACAGCTACATGGCTGCCATGTGTAACAAGCTGTGATTTATAGAAACAAATTAGCTAAAAGAAATGCACCCAGGTAGAAATGACAGATTTCTGAAATAATCTGCAGCTTTGTCTCAGGCAGATATGTAAATGATTGGATGCAGGGTCTTGTTACTAAAGGGCGTAAAAGTGCTTCCCCTGCTGGCCCTGTAAAGAGGAACTCGGAGACTACTATCAGGTAGTGTACCTCTTGGTGTTAGTTTACTGTTGTGGTCCTTTTATACAGCTTCATATGGAGTTGTGCAAAGACAAAGTGAGCGCCCATCAGTAACTGTTCAAATTTTCCCATTCTGTACCGATACACTGTGTCAGTACAGTAGCATGGAGATTAAAACCGTTTCAGAGCTACCAGCGTCATCATGAATGATGATGCTGCGAGTTTCGAATACCGGTGCTCAACACATTGTCAGTGTACAGACTGTCATTACAGAACACGTTTTACGTTATCTACAGGGCATAGGGTATAACAAGTTTATTTATAGGGGTCCATCCGCTGGGACCCCACTGACTCTTTAATTCTCTGTGAAGCTTCTGAACAAAGCGGCCTGAGGTGCTCAACTCTAAAAAAATAAAAATAAATTATGAATGTAAATTGCAAATTTGCTTTATGTGACATCTACTGTTGATTTAGATTTTGAAAGTTATAATGACAGGTACACTTTAAGGTCAAACAGGACAAATGCAATATACCATATCTATACTTTTAAATGCTAAATTACAATCCAGCATTTTGTATGCATATTGTCCCTGCATTGGTCAGCAGAATTCTTTACTGCTTACTTGATGGTTCCCTCTGCCAGCCTTAGGGCCCTATTACATGGCTTGCTGTAAATGAGCACTGAAGCTGTAAATTACAAGCCTATTACATGGTAGGACTATTGTACAGGGTGAGCCTATTGCTTGCATAATTTGTTAGCTGCATATACTGTTACATTGGGAGATTTGTGGCCCCCAAATCATGATGATTTTAATTTTTTTAGCGACTTAAGACCTGATCTGCTAATGAATGTTCGTTCATTGGCTTAACCCTGTTACACAGGGCAATATTCAAAGTGCAAAGATTATGGTATGATGAGAAACAGCCGTGGTTTAGAGTATCTGTGCCCTAACTTTGCACCACACCTCTGTCCCTCCTCTCCACCCTCCTCCTCATTAGCAATGACACAGGAACATATTCTCCTGTCTGAACATTGCACAGGTGCCTTAACAATCCAGCCCATGTTCAATATTTACACAGCTGATGAATAGAAGACAATCTGCCTGGAGCATTCCTAATGATGAGGAGGGACAGAGAGGTTGTGCCAGCCTAATGCATAGACATTCTAAGGGTCCATTTACACAGAAAGATTATCTGACAGATTATCTGCCAAAGATTTGAAGCCAAAGCCAAAAACAGACTATAAACAGAGATCAGGTCAAAGTAAAGCCTGAGATTTTTCCTCTTTTCAAATCCATTCCTGGCTTTGGCTTCAAATCTTTGGCATACAATCTGTCAGATAATCTTTCTGTGTAAATGGACCCTAAGTCATAGCCGTTGGGCACGGGGCTGCAAGTTTAAAAGTTGTTTTTTAGGACAATAACTGCATCACCTGCCGAACGGGCCCCAGGAAAGATCTTGGATTAAAAGCAGCTATCCGAAGGTACAAGTGGTTTGAGGGTGCAGATTGTGGGTACAGAGTCCCTTTAAACCAGATGTGGACCGGTTTAGCAGAAGATGGGACTTATCACTCCAGATGACCTCCTACCATGTGTACAAGGTCCATAAATAACCTACATGAGGCGGTTAGAGCAGTGTTTCTCAACCTGCGGTACCCGTACCCCAGGGGGTACGCGCCGCAGGCTGAGGGGGTACGCCGGGAGGTGGGGGAAAAAAATATTTTGGGTGCCGGGACACTGCTATCACCCAGCAATGTCCCGGCACCTGTCCCCGCCGCTGCTCTCACATCCTTCCCCCAGCAGCCTCACCAGCTTTCTGTACAGGACATGGTGAGGCTGCTGGGGGAAGGATGAAGTCCGAGGATACAAACCAGCAGCCTCTCAACTCACTGTCTCTGAGGCCCTGCTGGTCCGGCCGCCTGCGGGGACATCAGCCTGCCGCCGCCGCATCTCCTCTCCGCCGGGTCACCTTAGGCAGCCTGTTCGGGATTCGTCCCCAGGCTGCCGCATATCCTGCTGGAGCCCCCGGCTGGACGCTGCAACCCGATCCGGGAGCCTCACGCTCTTCCCCCGCGGCTCCCGGATCGGGTTGCAGCGTCCAGCCGGGGGCCCCAGGAGGATATGCGGCAGCCTGGGGACGAATCCCGAACAGGCTGCCTGAGGTGACCCGGCGGAGAGGAGAGGAGATGCGGCGGTGGCAGGCTGATGTCCTCGCAGGCGGCCGGACCAGCAGGGCCTCAGAGACAGTGAGTTGGGGGGGGTAGTGGTGCTACCCCGCCCGCGGCTCCTGCAGTAGATTGTGGACCAGGATATGGGGCGCCCCCCATGTCCACCTGCCGCCGCTTCTCCCCGGTCTCCCCTACGGCTGACGCTGCTTCTCTCCGGTCAATCAGTGGTTTGTAGACCGGAAGATGGGGCCCCCCTCGTCCTACGGTTGACGCTGCTGCCTGTGGAAGTGGGGTGCCCCATCTCCCGGTCCACAATCCACTGCAGCAGAAGCCCCCAGCGCACCACTACATCATCACCTCTCTCCCCCCTCCACCTCCTTTCTACCCCCATCATCACCTCTCTACCCCCATCATCACCTCTCTACCCCCATAATCACCTCTCTCCCCCCTCCACCTCTTTTCCCTCCATAATCACCTCTCTCCCCCTCCACCTCCTTTCTACCCTCATCATCACCTCTCTCCCCCCTCCACCTTCTCTCTACCCCCATCATCACCTCTCTACCCCCATCATCACCTATGAACCCCCATCATCACCTCTGTACCCCCATAATCACCTCTCTCCCCCTCCACCTCCTCTCTACCCCCATCATCACCTCCTTCCCCCCTTCACCTCTTTTCCCTCCATAATCACCTCTCTCCCCCTCCACCTCCTTTCTACCCTCGTCATCACCTCTCTCCCCCCTCCACCTTCTCTCTACCCCCATCATCACCTCTCTACCCCCATCATCACCTCTGTACCTCCATCATCACCTCTGTACCCCCATAATCACCTCTCTCCCCCTCCACCTCCTCTCTACCCCCATCATCACCTCTCTACCCCCATCATCACCTCTCTACCCCCTCCACCTCCTCTCTACCCCCATCATCACCTCTCTACCCCCATCATCACCTCTCTACCCCCATCATCACCTCTCTACCCCATCATCACCTCTCTACCCCCATCATCACCTCTGTACCCCCATAATCACCTCTGTACCCCCTCCACCTCCTCTCTACCCTCATCATCACCTCTGTACCCCGTCCACCTCCTCTCTACCCCCATCATCACCTCTCTACCCCCATCATCACCTCTCTACCCCATCTTAACCTCTGTACCCCCATCATCACCTCTCTCCCCCCTCCACCTCCTCTGTACCCCCATCATCACCTCTTACCCCCCCTCCACCTCCTCTCTACCCCCATCATCACCTCTCTACCCCCATCATCACCTCTGTCCCCCCTCCACTTCCTCTCTACCCCCATTATTACCTCTGTACCCCCATCATCACCTCTCTACCCCCATCATCACCTCCCTACCCCCATCATCTCCTCTGTACCCCCATCATCTCCTCTGTACCCCCTCCACCTCCTCCCTACCCCCACCACCTCCTCTCACCCCTCATCACCCATCACCTTCTCTCACCCCCATCACCGCTCTCCTCCTCTGTCCTCCTCTCTCCCCTGTCTTCCTCTCCCCCCTTCACCTCCTCTCTCTTCCTCTCCCTTCTTCACCTCCTCTCTCCCCTGTCTTCCTCTCCCCCATGACATCCTCTCTCCCCCGTCTTCCTCTCCCCCATCACCTCCTCTCTCCCCTGTCTTCCTCTCCCCATCACCTCCTCTCTCCCCTGTCTTCCTCTTCCCCATCACCTCCTCTCTCCCCTGTCTTCCTCTCCCCCATTCACCTCGTCTCTCTTCCTCTCTCCCCTTCACCTCCTCTCTCTTCCTCTCCCTTCTTCACCTCCTCTCTCTTCCTCTCCCTTCTTCGCCTCCTCTCTCTTCCTCTCCCATTTCACCTCCTCTCTTCCTCTCCCCCCTTCACCTTCTCTCTCTTCCACTCCCCCTTCACCTCCTCTATCCTCCTCTTTCCTTCTTTTCCCCCTCAGACCTTACTCTCCCCTTAATCTCCTTGTGGCTCAGAGGCTGGAGAAGAGAGGAAGACCCCTCCCCCCCATGGGCGGATAACGTGAGTATGAATTTTTTTTGTTTGTTGGGGCAGGAGGGGGAGGGTGTAGAATGGTGGGCATTACTATGGGGGCAGGGCAGGAGGCATTATTACTATATGGAGGGTCATGGAAGGGGATATTATTTTTAATGAGGGATCCTAAATACAGGGATAACCCACACACCTACTCACTTTACAGCGCATTACACCAAACAGCGGAATTATTACTGTATGGGAGCCTATAGGTAGGAAAAAGGGAGGGAAGTTAAAGGAAAACTGTGATGCCTAAGATGTTTGGCAGGTTCTCTGGCAAGAGGTAAATTGTAGCTGCAAGAAATCATCATGGTGGTCTGGGCCAGATGGAGAGGAAAAGGAAAAGTGATATATGGCTACATGGGGAGGTATCTGGCTATAGAAGGAGGTATCTTAACTACATGGGGAGATGTCTGGCTGCAAGGGGGTAGGTATCTGGCTACATAGGGGAGGTATCTGACTACATAGGGGGAGGTATCTGACTACATGGGGAGATATCTGGCTACATGGGGGAGGTATCTGGCTACATGGGGAGATATCTGACTACATGGGGAGGTATCTGACTACGTAGGGGGAGGTATCTGGCTACATGGGGGAGGTGTCTGACTACATGGGGAGATATCTGACTACATGGGGAGGTATCTGACTACATGGGGGAGGTATCTGGCTACATGGGGGAGAGATATCTGGCTACATGGGGGAGAGGTATCTGGCTACATGGGGGAGAGGTATCTGGCTACATGGGGGAGAGGTATCTGGCTACATGGGGGAGAGGTATCTGGCTACATGGGGGAGGTATCTGACTACATGGGGGAGGTGTCTGACTACATGGGGAGATATCTGACTACATGGGGAGGTATCTGACTACATGGGGGGAGATATCTGGCTACATGGGGGAGAGATATTTGGCTACATGGGGAAGAGGTATCTGGCTACATGGGGGAGAGGTATCTGGCTACATGGGGGAGAGGTATCTGGCTACATGGGGGAGGTATCTGGCTACATGGGGGAGGTATCTGACTACATTGCAGAGGTATCTGGCTACATAGGGAGGTATCTGACTACATGGGAGGAAGTATTTGGCTACATGGGGGAGGTATCTGACTACATGGGGAGGAGGTATCTGGCTACATGGGGGGATATCTTGCTACATATAAGGGGTATCTGGCTACATAGGGAAAATATCTGGCTACATAGAAGAAGGCCTCTTGACTACATGGGGGAGGTATCTGACTACATGGGGGAGATATCTGGCTACATAGAAGAAGGCCTCTTGACTACATGGGGGGAGGTATCTGGCTCCAGGGGGACATATCCATCTCTGTGGGATATATCCCACCTGCTTCTCTGGCACCCGGTTTACGGACGGCCTGCTCAGCCAATCAGTGCACAGTCCCACCGTAGCCACTGATTGGATGAGCGGGCTGTCAGTGAGCTGGGAGCCAGAGAAGCAGGTGGGAGTACAGGGAGGTAAGTATGATCTGTTAAGGGCCGGCAGCTAATTAGGTAAATAGGCAGCGGCTACATTCTCGCAGCAGATTGAAAATCCTCTGTGAGAATGCAGAGCCATAGGCCATAACAGTACAGAGTATCGCAGTGGATTTTGCTGTGAAACGTACATGTAAATATACCCTGGGCAATGTTATTAATGGATGGCATCGTTGGGGTACTCGGCTGGAGCATCTTGTCGCATGGGGGTACTTGGCCTGAAAAGGTTGAGAAACACTGGGTTAGAGGACCTCTTCGGCATGTCTCCCAAAGTATGCCGCATGGTTACTGTGTATATTTGTCTTTTACCTGTTGTGCTGCTGGGTCCGTTGGTCCACTGTAGTACCTTGTTTCTTAGAGGCCAAACAAGTCACCTGATGTTGGCCTCATGGATCCACCATACATGGTTCTTTGAGCTGGTTCCATCATTGCACCAATTTTTGGAGAAATATTTGATTTGTTAAACAGGACCCAACATGGAAGTGGACAGCTGCAATACTGTTCAATATTGTGCACTGTTTTTAAAAGTGTATGTACCCGTGAGCAGGAGAATTACGGGGGTTATCCAGCAAAAATCTTTTTCTTTCAAATCAACTGGTGTCAGAAAGTTATAAAGATTTTAATTTACTTCTATTAAAAAAAAATCTGACACAGTGCTTTCTCCTGACATCTCTGGCCGAGACAGGAACGGTCCCATAGAAAGCCTCTCCTTCTCTGCAGAGTTCCTGTCTCGGCCAGAGATGTCAGCAGAGAGCACTGTGTCAGACTGAAAATAAAACATTTCATGCAGGACATACAGCAGCTGATAAGTATGGGAAGAGTTTTTTTTTAATTATATAGATTCTTAATTTACCTCTAACTTTCTGACACCATTTGAAAGAAAAAGATTTTTGCTGGATAACCCCCTTTTAAATGTGATTATTTTCAAGAAGTCGTGCAGCATAAAACAGCACATATACTTATTTTAGAACTGGACTAAATGTTCATTTCTAATTCCTGGAATTCCTAATGTCTACAGCGGACTGTGTCCTTATGTTGTTAAATTATGTTTTCTTAAGTACTAAGTATTCATTTTCACCCCAATACCTGCACAGAGTCTGACAGACTCTATCATGGAGGTTCTAGACAACCTGATACACACTAGACTGACAGCCAAATCCGCTTATAGTCGGCAACAGTCTAACTTGTATGGGGACCTGTAAAGCCAGATTGAGAAGCATGTTTTTTTTGTTTTTTGTTTTTTTTTCTGATCTGATTTGTAATCTTTAGAACATTGTTGTGGGGGCAGCCACCTTGCCTGAGCTTTTAACAGCATTTAGTGATATGCTTTACAGCAAGCTCCTTGGACATAGACATAATGGGGGGAAATTTATCAAGGGCTTTGCGCCTATTTTTTGGTGAATAATTAATTGGATTTTTTTCGCCCATTTTTGGTCTAAGTTCTATTTATGAACCAGTATTCGACTGGTGAATATTTTTTAGATGCGACTTTTCTTAATCTTCATGTTTTGAGTATTCACCCAAAAGTCTGCATAATCCGAGATTAGCGCCCAATTTATCATTTGCGACTTTTTAAAAAGTCGCACAAACGGGTCTGGTCAGTACCAGGTGAATATGCTTGCACAATTTTTGCAATTTTGTGACTTTTTGTGCCACTTTTTACCTAGATACATTCGCTGTGGCAGTGCTACATGTTAATAAATCAGTCACAAGATATTGGAACAAAATATACACCAATCCCCATTAAGAGTCACACACATCAGACTTCTTAGTAAATGTCCCCCAATGAGTATCTCCAGACCCAGTTCCTAGCATTGGGAATATTCTCTATCATGGGACCTGTCCAGAGGTCGTCCTACAGTGTAGGGGGGGAGGCTAAGCTCCTGTTATCCGTCCTATATACTGGTGTGACCTATCGCTGTAATTACTTGTTCAAACCATATTGACCAGACCAGTAACCACAGCAGGAATTAACGCAGCACGGTGGCACATAGAAGCATATGCGTCCATACTTTGTGTAAGTCACATATAGGTGGATTTTTTTTTTCTAACTAGTCCTGGTTATAAGCCCCTTTCTATTTGTATTCATACAGTTCAATTTTCCCTATTATGTCCTCAGGCAGTCGATGCCAGTGACTAGCATCATGCATTAGCACCCGTCTGGGTGGCTCCAGTGGTTACAAATTCTGTGATGAAAGCATATATTACCTTTTTATTTAAATCAAGTTTTTTATTTTTAAAGAATTATTTTTTTTCTTCTAATTTTACTATCTCTATTTTAAAACAATCCTGCAGTTTTCATTCTGTGCCCCAAAGACAGTATTTATCTCTTCTTGCTAAAGCTGAGACTGCTACTGCTCAGTGCTCCTGATTGAAATTTAGTGCTCCCAGCCTTTTTTTTTTTTTTTTTAAATCTTTTTTAAAAAAAAAGAGGTGTGGATTATAAGGGATAATCTGCCCCTTGCTATGAATTATGTAGTATATTGTCACCCCTGAGTTCCATGGCGGCTACATTCACACTTTCCTGATTTTTTTCAGGATTGTATATTATATCAGAAATATTTCATCCATGATCTGGAAAAATGCATCCATAATGCATCCTTCTGCATATCCGTAAAAGTGGAAAGTAATAGGTGTTGGTAACACTAGCTAGAGAATAACGGATCCGTATTTTTTGCGGTCGTTGTAAACATTACTTCCATAACGTCTGCAAACTACCAATCACACAATTGCAATCCGCCGATATATCAGTATTTTGAGGCACAGGTCCATTAAATTATAGACGTGTGAATAGGGTCTAGAAGCTTATGGGACTGATATTGTTTATAATTGTGGATCTGCAATTATGGATGTGACTGAGGCCTTAGGCCGGGTTCACACATCATAAGACACCAGCCGTTCTGTGACCCGGCCGCATCACAGAACGCCCGATGTCAGTAAAGATCATCCTGGCCGGTACTGCATTACCGGCCGGATGATCTTCATTTGTGCTGAACTGGGATGCGGAGCCGCACTTTCCATTGTGTGAGCAAGTGTTGTGCGTCCGCTGTTCAGTGAATAGCAGCCACACAAAACTGACATGTCAGTTTTTTGTGCGGCCGTCAGGGATCCCAGCCTGAGTGTATACACTCTGGCCCGGATTCCCTCAGACTGCACTGCAACGTAACTTTTGTATTAATCAGGGCTGTGTTGCAAATCAGCAACAATGGCCGTGAATAATAAAAAAGTTATGTCGTGTGAACATAGCCTTTATAGATGCCTTGTGGGCCTATATGAGCAAAGAACTACTTGGTGATATGAAATATTCCTATAATGTACGTACATATATATTTATATAGTGTATGTTTTTGGTGTGTCCTAATTGTTATTCAGCAATTGTCTCTTTATTGCCCCTAGTTTTAACTTGTGCAGGCAGAACTTTCAGGTCTTCCTTCTGACTATTCCCACGGGGTCTCCGGAATGCTGCATTCTTCCTTCTGAGACTCCTATAAGATGTTCAGGGTCAGGAAACATAACATCCTGCTTTTAATGTATCCGTTGATAGCGATAAGGTCAGGAGCCATCAGTGCTGCACTGATGCGCAGTGCTGGTGAATTGGGATGCATGTATTATACTATACACAGACCTCCACATCCTATTTACATACTGATCCTGTGTGGGCAAACATATTACTTCTACATCACCATTTTCTCCCCGTATATCTCTAATGAACATTTTATGCATGGTGTGAATTTGCAGCCATAAAGGCAACGTGATGTTATTAACAATACCCAACCTGGCGTTATGAAATATCCGCTGTGTAATGCAAACTGTAAGAAAAATAATATATACCCCCGGCTGCCTATAGAATAAGGAATAAGCGGCTGCCTAATGAATTTGGGGACAGAAAGTCTCCATTATACATACAGTTTATAAGGGTAAACAATGTGCAGGAATGCAACAAGAAGCACAATGGTTCTCAGGGGGCTTAAGCAGATTTCAGTGGTAATCTGTTTGTTAATGCCGGCTTTCCACACTTTCCTTAATACCCCCCAGACAGATTCTTATATGTTATGTTCCAAAACTGAACCATGGGAGGCTTCTTGCGTACTGTAATTTTTTTTTACAGCCAGTTCTTCATACAGATTTCAAGGCTGGATTCCAATTGAATTTAATTTTGTGTCTGCAAATTCAATAGACTTTAGGAAGAATGCTTTACAGCCCTTGGGAAGAAACAAGGTACATGTTGGCTTTAGCGCTGGCTGTACAATACCGCCACATTGTTTTTTAATCTCTCCTGGCCAGTGTACAGTGGGCAAAACTTGTTGTTCTATAGAAAGTGCGTTTGTTGGTTACACGTCCAAAAGGAAGAACTTTGCTTTAGATCAGGGTTGTCAAACTCGCGGCCCCCTAGCTGTTGCACAACTATAATTCCCATCATGGCTGGACAGCCAAAGCTTTAGCGAATGACTGTTTTCCTTAAAGGAGAAGTCTGGAGATTTTATTTAAAAAATCTGGCAGGGGCAAGGGGGAAATTTATAAGGAACAACTACTTACCTCTCCCCGTGCCTGTGAATCACTCTGCGAGAAGTCCAGCATCCCTGCCAGAAGAAGCCTGACCCGGCTGATGGACAACACAGTCCCGCCCCAGTCACTGATTGGCTGAGCGTCCAGTCCATCAACCGGGTCGTGATGTGTGCACAGGCTGGACAGGCACAGGGACAGGTGAGTAGTAGTGGTTATTATGCCGTTCCCCCCCCCCCCCCCCACACCCCTGCCCCATAAAAGAATAGTTGCAGCCTGGATTTCTCCTTTAAAGATGTTTGTAGATAGTAGGAGAAAATACACCCTGGCACAAATACACAAGATAGTTGTAAATAGATGGATGTCCCATGTTTTGCTGGGTAACATTTCAGGGGTCCCGACACATCTTTTTAAAAAAAATGTAAGGCTCTGTTCAGACTACCATCAAGCTTATGCAGTAGACTTCATTGGCTTATAACATGGTCAGTTAGGTCGAGGCTTGCTTAAAAGTGAGAAAATCTGACCAGAATAGGTGCAGCTCAGGAGGAGCCCTCAGATGGGAATAAAGGCTGAGCAATGTGCATAGTGGTTACAGATGGAATCAAGAGGAAGTAGAAGCAATGGAGAGGGTATGTTAATACAATTGCAGGGTCAAGGGTAGTATGAAAATTATTACTTAATTCCGTAGCTCCAGGTCACCTTTCTGTACACATATTGTGTCCCTAGCCATTGCTTGTTTCCCACTTTCGGTCCTGTATGATGTATAATTTTATGAAGTGCATTGTTTGATAAATATTTTCTTCTGTAGGGGTGAAAACTCTGATGTTTATGAAGTGACTTGAGACTCGTATGATGAGACGGGGTTAGGAGTTTGGCTTACTGTCTCCACAGCCCTGCCCTTATACATGATGTATATGGAGTGTACTTGGCGCACCATTTGCCTCCATCTTACCAATGTTGAGTGATGTTGCACTTGACTGCATTTTAACTGTCTTAATGAAATACTTTCAGGGACGGTTATTGGAGTTTCATGTATATGGTTTCCAGTCTCCTTTAGAAAGGTAATTATAGATGTTCAATGTTCAGGGCAATGTGATGGAGATTACGAGATTATCTGGTGTTATCTGTCCTTTCTTCCACTTTGTCCTTGTCTATAAAGTCCATAAAGGTAAAGTCATGGGGCCAGCTTGATGTGTGTAGAGATAGAGAATACCTCATTCCGCTGGATACCAGGAGCTGCATGAAGTCATATGCATGGTGGCCTCGGCCTGAAATCTTCCTTTGTGTATTGGTTTGGTTAGTGCTATAATCTCCACTGCACCTTATCAGACTAATTCTGAAAATCTCTTAAATACTGAGAAGATTACTTTCTGAACAAGGTACATGTGGAATACTGGGAAAAAAGAGGTTTTATGCTGGAAAGGTCCTTAAAGTTCATCGCTCTCTTTACTGGCATATCCCTTCATACATTCATAGAATACCATAAAAAATTACTTTCTGGTTGTCACCTTGTCCTTTCTTAGCTTGTTCACCTCCTGGTCTAAAGCGAGTTATACATGAAAGAGATTTTGGTAGAATATCAGGATCTAAGAAATCTGAATGGTTTTGCTACTAAGGGCCCTATTCCACGGGACGATTATCGTTTGGATAATCGTTAACGATCTCAAACGACCGCTATTGCGAAAGACCTGAAAACGTTCACTCATTTCCATGGAACGATAATCGTTACTTATGATCGTAATTGCGATCGTTTCTCTTCGCTATTTATTCGCTATTGCGTTCGTATCTATTGAGAACGACCGAACGATGTCTTATTCAATGCGAACGATTTGCGAACGAGCAACGATAAAAATAGGTCCAGGTCTTATTAAATGATCAACGATTTCTCGTTCGGTCGTTAATCGTTAACTGCATTTCAACCGAACGATTATCGTTCAGATTCGAACGATTTAACGATAATCTGAACGATAATCGTCCCGTGGAATAGGGCCCTAAGTTAAAGGAGAAGTCCGGTGAAAATTTGTATTAAAGTATTGTATTGCCTCCCCAATGTTATACAAAATCCCCAACATACACTTATTACAGGAAATGCACATAAAGTGCTTTTTTTCCCTGCACTTACTCCTGCATCAAGGCTTCACTTCCTGGATAACATGGTGATGTCACTTCCTGGATAACATGGTGATGTCACTTCCTGGATAGCATGGTGATGTCATGACCCGACTCCCAGAGCTGTGCGGGCTGTGGCTGCTGGAGAGGATGATGGCAGGGGGACCCTGAGGGACACAGGGCACTGGAGGGACACTGAGCATCCCTCTGCCATCATCCTCTCCAGCAGCCACAGCCCGCACAGCTCTGGGAGTCTGGTCGTGACATCACCATGTTATCCAGGAAGTGAAGCCTTGATGCAGTAGTAAATGCAGGGAAAAAAGCACTTTTTAAGCATTTCCTGTAATAAGTGTATATTGGTGATTTGTATAACTTTTGGGGGGCAATACAATACTTAAATAAAAATTTTCGCCGGACTTCTCCTTTAAGTTACTAAAATCACAAACACAATGCAAGGCCTCATTAACACAATAAGTGCAGCGATCTGTTCCACAATGACTGGAGAAGGATCGTGGCATGGATCCCCCAAAGCGCAGCCCCCCCCCCAACTCTTTAGGTAAAATAGCTTACATCATGGCCACAGTTCAGAGAGGTAACCAGGAAGCCATCAGATAAATGCGGGGGAAGAACAGGTACAGATGGGCTGGCCACAGTAGCCCCGCCCCTCTGACATCGTCGGTGCATAGGCCCCTCCCCCTCATGGGCCATTGGTAGGGCCGGCCTAAAGGTCTAGGCCTATGCGCCAATGACTCCACGGAGGGGCGCCCAAGTAGCACAATCCGCAGATGATAAAAGCTAATTTTTTACTGGAATGAGCACCATGATATATGATATAAAATTGCTAGTTTTACCCTTTACACTTGTGTAGAGAAGTCATAATGCATAAAAGGGGATTGACAGTATCACTTAAAGGAGACTGCCACACTGGATTATGAGCATCCCTCATATATATATATACATATAGTATATTTGGTGGAAAAATTTCCTTACTATTTTCTGTCCGCCTTTTGGCTGATTTTATCTGGGAGAGGACAAAGATTGATTGGTCTCTATGCCCTGTTTGGTCCCCAGCAGCAACCAATCATTGTTTGTTTTTCATTGACCCATTTCACCTTCTCTTGCACCTAAATTATGGCTCAAGGGTTAAGTGATTGTCTCAGCTCATTTAGCTTTTGAACAGTTTTAAGATGTGCAGCCTCTTCCCATCTTCTTTTTTTAATTAAAGGCCCTATTCCACCAACAGATCTGACGACAGATTATCTGCCAAAGACTTGAAGCCAAACCCAGGAGTGGATTTGAAAAGAGGAGAAATCTAGTCTTTCCTTTATGACCTGTTCTCTGTTTATAGTCTGTTCCTGGGTTTGGCTTCAAATCTTTGGCAGATAATCTGTCGTCAGATCTGTTGGTGGAATAGGGCCTTAAGATTTTACCCGAACCTAGCAAAGAGCCCACGACTTTTCAGTGCTGGTTAATGGTTGACATCAAGAGAAGGTTGGAATAATATTTAACTATGATAAAAAGGTCATCTCTAATAACTTTCCATTGCTCAATTTGTCTGGGTCTATTTATTCTTTGGGCTTATTATTGGATAACCGTGTACTTGGGCTATTTTATATATTTTTTAAATTAACTGGCACCAGAAAGTTATACAGATTTGTAAATTACTTCTATTAAAAATTTCAAATCTTCCAGCACTTATTAGCTGCTGTATGTCCTGCAGGAAGTGGTGTATTCTTTTCAGTGACTCTGCTGCCACTTTTGTCCATGTCAGGGACTGTCCAAAGAAATAGAGGGTTTTCTATTGGGATTTGCTATTGATCCGAACACTTCTCGTCACAGACAGCGATGTCAGCAGAGAGCTCTATGTCGTACTGGAAAGAATACATTACTTCCTGCAGCAGGACATATAGCAGCTGATAAGTACTTAAAGGGGTATTCCAGGAAAAATTTACTTTCTCCCTAAACACAAGATAGGGGAGACCCCCAAACCCCCCGGCGATCTCCATATCGGACCCTGCCGACTCTGTTATGAATAGAACCCCACAGCTCTATTCATTCCTATGGAGTGATGAAAATAAAAAAACTAGTACAACACTCTTCCTGTGTACTCAGCTCTTTCCAACGCTCCATAGGAATGAATAGAGCCGCGGGTCACGTGCTGACCCAGGGCTCTATTCATAAAAGAGCCCTGTTACTTTTTGTTATAAAGCATGCTTGTATCTATCCCTGCCAGAGCCATGCATGTGTAGCGGAGTCTACAATTATTTTTTTAAATATTTTTTATTCAGTGACTGCTTCTAGACACCTATGGCAGTGGATTATTTCCTGTTGGTACTAAGGACTGGGCATCTTAAAGTGACTCTGTACCCACAATCTGACCTCTTGAAACAATTTGTACCTTCAGATAGCAGCTTATACTCCAAGATCTGTCCTGGGGTCCGTTTGGCAGGTGATGCAGTTATTGTCCTAAAAAACAACTTTTAAACTTGCAGCCCTGTGCCAAGCGGCCATGACCCAGAGTATCTGTGACCTAACCTTGCACCACCCCTCTGTCCCTCCTCCCCACCCTCTTCATCATTATTAATGCCACTGGCAGGATTTTTCCTATTCCTCTGCAGTGAAAACTTCACAGGTGCCTTAACGATCCATCTCATGTACAGTATTCACACAGCTGATGAATAAGAGAATACCTGCCTGGGGCATTCCTAAGGATGGGTGTGGAGGAGGGGCAGAGGTTGTGCCAGCCTAATGCACAGACACTCTAGCCCATGGCTGTTTGGAACAGGGCTGCAAGTTTAAAAGTTGTTTTTTTAGGACAATAACTGCATCACCTGCCGAACGGACCCCAGGACAGATCTTGGATTAAAAGCAGCTATCTGAAAGTACAAGCGGTTTAGGGGTGCCAGATTGTGGGTACAAGGTCGCTTTAAAGCAGTGCTTCTCAATTCCAGTCCTCAGGCCTCACCAACAGGTAATGTTTTGAGGATATCCCATACAAAGCACACATGTGATAATACCTGATGTGCTGAGTATAATTGTATCACCTGTGAAATACTAAGGAAATCCTCAAAACATGACCTGTTGGTGAGGCCTGAGGACTGTAATTGAGAAGCACTGCTTTAAAGCACCATCCTTGTCCTTTAGTTTGTGTTTGGTATTACAGTTTAGTTTCATTGAAGTGAAGTTGTAATACCAGATAAAACCTGAGGACAGAAGTGGTGCTGTTTTTTTTTTTTTTTTTTTTTTTTTAAATCAGCTTTTTTTTTTTAAACTTGCATAACTCCTTTGTCCTTCAGTAGGCCTGATTTGGCTAGCTGGAGAGGCTCGTCAGGCCCCCGTACACAGGATCATTGGCTCATTTCATTAATATCTGCCTGTTCGGCCAACTTATGCTTATGTCTGGCTTAAGACATCGACCCTGTTACAGCTGTTATAGTGCCCAGCTTTTATCTAGCTTTCCACCGATCCTGAACGGTATATAAATCCACTTTTTTCTTTTACTCTGCTGCTTCCTACTTTTATGTATAGAAATACTAGATCCAGCTAGTTTCATTGTCTCTGTAGCCTTGACTTTCTGTTTTAAAAGCTTATGAAATTGTTCTGCTTTTTCCTAAAAAATTAAATAAAAAAAGAACTCGATTTGTCGAGGTGCACTGAGAAATACCTAAGGCGCTGCTCAGAGCTTTATAGTAGGAACGTTCCCGCTCCTGCGCATAGTACACGTGAAGTGCTGCTTGCTGCCTGTGATTTACGAGCTGTAGCATTTGTTTTATATTCCTTCTTGGATACCATACACTGATCATTTTAGCTTTTTATTTTCTTTCTATAGAGACTTTTATGCAGCCTTTGCTATCAATTTCTCGCTCTTATTGAATGTTGGCACTGCAGGTTTTTCTGTTGTAGGTTTTCATATAGACAGAGATTTTACATGGCAAATGTCATTCAGAATAGTTCCATTCACGCTATTCAGTTAAGAACCTGGCTGTTAGGTCTCGATTGTATAAGCAGTTTCTTTAGTGAGCTACAAAATGGTATAAAAATCAGTATGTGAAAATGCAATAGCTCTACCATATTATGTGTTTTTTTTTTTTGTTTTTTTATTTGGTTCAACAATGAGGTTCCCCATAGCCCTGGCTGATCTATATTCATTGTCGGTTGTAAGGGGGTTTAGATGCTGTAATACAGTACACAGACGCTAAAATGGAACTTGAAGGGGTTATCCAGGCCTCATGGCTGCCTTTCCCCCACTCTTGTCTCCAGATTGGGTGGGGTTTCAAACTCAGTTCCATTAAAGTAAATAGAGCTTAATTGCTAACCAAACCTGAACTGGAGACAAGAGAGGGGGAAAAGTAGCCATGTTTTTGTAGCGCTGGATAACCCCTTTAAAGGAGTTACCCAGGCCTAGAAAACATGGCTTCTTTCTCTCAAAAACAACACCTCTCCTGTGCCCAGGTCGTTGTGCGGTATTACACCTCAGCTACATTTACTTTAATGGAACTTAGCTGCAAAGCCTCACCTAAAATGAGGACATGAAAGGTGCTGTTTCTGAGAAGAAAGCAGCAGCCGATTATCACTCCGTGGAATAGAGACAACGATCAGCCGATGATCGTGTCATTGGCTGATCGTTTGTTTAGGTTCAAACCTAGAATCATCAGGCACCAACCGCGCATCGCTACGTGGAATAGCGATGCGCGGTGGGCGACAACGATTCCACAAGCACCATACTTTACTTAAGCATATTGCAGGGCTTCTCCAGCGCTCCTTCTTCCTCCTGGTCCCACGCACAGCAGCAGCTTCAGTGCAGCCTGTCTGTGCTCAGCCAATCACTGGCCAGGACTGCCGCGGCCAGTGATTGGCTGAACGGTCTGTCAGCTCAGACAGGCGGCACCGAAGCTGCTGCGCGCACCATCTTTTCTTTATTCTATATATGTTTCCTTTATCGGCAATATTTTAAAGGGATTACTCACAATTAGAAAAACATTGGGAATCCTTGATTTACCTTTGCTGATCATCTTTAGCAGGCAGAGTAGATTAGGTTCTTTCTCATGCACATAGCTGATGCTGACCCTCACCCCCGCTTCCTGTGCTTTGTCCTGGATCTCTATTGCTAAAGACAGATTTCTCCGGTCTCCTGTCTGCTCAGCAGACTGCAAAGAACGGAGACTTCTAGTGGACAAGATTTGTGATTTATAAATATTAGGAATCATATATTTTTTTATCAAAACAAGGGAATTTGTTTGAAAAAATCAGTCACTATTTAAGCTACATTTATAAGTCAGACTGAAACAGTTTTTTTTCCAACACAATAGGTTGAGGATTCCAGGAATGGTGCATAGCATTGAAACAATGCTGCTTTTGGAATTAACATCTATTTCTTGACAAAAAAAAACCCTATTGTTGTGTCTATTACATCCAAAAATTAAAAATAGTGACTTTTAATTCTCTTATTTTCTGTATCTGGTGGTGCCTAAATCTTCTTACCAGTTTTTCATTGTAACAGAGTAGTTTTATTTTATGTTTTAGTGGTATAAATCACCTATATGTAACTAACACACACTCCTTATATTCATGATATGCCCTGTATCTGAAATCCTTTCCTGTCAAATAACACCTTCCAGCCAAACTCTAGCAGTGAATTGTGTTCACTTGACCATTATAAGGACATATGTCAGTGGCTGCGAATAAAACACTCTCTGGAGAGGTGACCCGTGCACTGCACATTTTCCAGACGCTTTACTTCTAGATTATCTAGTAATTTCTTCTTGATAGACTAGAAAGTGCAGCCGTGATGTCATAGAAAGGTGATCTGTTTGGACGTGTGCACTTTGCTATGGCAGCGTCGAGTTAAATGTCTGTATAACATATGCTGTGAATATGGCGTGTACCTCCGTATAGTGACAGGGGGGGCAGGCGAGGTCCCCAAGGGTGCAGCCGACACCTGCTCCCACCCCCGTGCTGTGTACGCTTGCAATTCTTTGATTAACAAGTTATTATTTCATTTTGTTTATGGATGAAAAGCTTATGGGCAAGGAGAGGGAGAATACTTAAAATTCATTCCGTGGTCACACTGAATTGCAATAAGATGAGAATGAGCACCGAGAACAAGCGGAGACAGACTGTGAAATTGCATGTGATTGAAATCATACTTGGCTTCTCATTGGCTACCAGAAAGATTAAGTTATCTCCCAGCCTATGCTTTTCTGTTTAGAGTTTTTTCTTCTTATTAAACCAATACACATAGACAAAAAAACAAAGGTCATTTACCATCCACAGACACAAGATATTCTCTTGCAGGATGTACTTAAAAGAACAATGTAAGAATGCAAGACATGGAAATGTGAACACTTCTAAGGAACTGTGCATGGCTTAGGAATACAGAGGCGAAAAACAAAAAGTACATGCCAAGGGCAAGCGGGCACAGCATGGGGGCTTAAGATGTTAAAGGTACAGTAGAGAAGACAGACAGATGCCCTATGTTGTGCAGTTTTGGAAATGCTGCGTTTCACTTTGTATGAGGATTTACAGATGTGTGATGTATAGAAGATCCATCCCTCGTTGGCCTGTGGCTTTGTTACTAGGTTGTTTGAAGGGGGGGGGGGGGGGCACAAAGAGGGTGATATACACTTTTTATTATACAAGGAATATGCCCATTTGTCAAAAATATTACCTTATAGATGCAGTACTCCTTAGATTCAGGAGCCATGGCTATGTATAATTAATAGGGCCCAACAGCAAAGTCAGGAATAGGCCCCCTCGATTCTGATAGCTGAACAACAAAAATATGTACTGGCTGCTTTTCCAAACAAAAGGAGCAATATTTTTACACCTTAAAGGGATTGTCCAGCAAAAATCTTTTTCTTTCAAATCGACTGATATCAGAAAGTTATATAGATTTGTAATTTACTTCTATTAAAAAATCTCAAGTCTTCTAGTACTTATCAGCTGCTATATGTCATGCAGGAAAAGGTTTTATTTTCAGTCTGACAGCGCTCTCTGCTTCCACCTCTGGCTGAGACAGGAACTTTGTCTCTGTTTTCTATGAATCCCCATAAAAAACCTCTCCTGCTCTGGACAGTTCCTGTCTCGGCCAGTAGAGAGAACTGTGTCAGACTGAAAATAAAACAACATTTCCTGCAGGACATACAGCAGTTAATAAGTATGGGAAGACTTAAGATATTAGAAGTAAATTACAAATCTATATAACTTTCTCACACCAGTTGATTTAAAAGAAACAACTCCTTTAACTACAATGGGTGCAGATATGGCTAAAGTGTTAGGGGTCATGCACTTGGCTCATTACGAATCCATTTTGTACAGACTGGCAACCAAAGTGTTGAAATATAAGCAACAGCTACAAACTTAAATGCTGGAGGAAGTATATTTAGCTAACAGCAGATGACACTGTGTTTAAAGTTTTATAATGTGAAAGGTGGTTCCTGTAGTTTGGTGTTCTACTCTATGGTTCTGATGTTACTCTCTTTTGTTATCTTCCATTTTAATATAAATGTACATGATGGTCTGTGTATTTCTTTTGTGAACAATTAAAGGGAGTGTTCTAGGTTTATAATATTGATGGCCAGCATTGGCACCCATGCACAGAAAAAGCCATATCCTGTGTAGGGTGGTGGTACTGGTTACTGTAACTTGGCTCCCGTCCAATTTAATAGGCGCTGAGCTGCAGTGACCCAAGTCATCATGCACAGTAGATAACACAAGACTTCAGACAACATTTTCTGTGTATAGGTGTCAGTACAGCATCTCGCAGCAGCTGATCATCGGGGAAGTTGGCACCCCACTGAATAGACCTTGATTGCCTATCCGCATTTATAGGCCATTAGTGTTCTAAACTCAGAAAACCCCTTTAATTTAGGCCCCGCACCCTTTTCCCAGGCCAAATTCACTAGGTGGCGCATGCCTCAATTGAATCCGGACGGCTGGGCGCCTAAACCTGTGGCCGGTGTGCCAGATGTACACCTGCTTCCAGCATCTGTAAATTTGGTTCGCGATTAATGAAGTGCTGGAGGAGGCCACACCACCTCCGCGCCTTGCCACCGCACACCCCTCCCAGGGAGAAGAGGTGAACCAGTGCCTTCTCCCTGGCGTATGCCTCGAGCGGAACGTTCATAAATGTCCCCCATTGAGCTCCAGAGGTCCATACTGTCTCCCCATGTTTTCTGATCACTAACTAGTATACTTGTATAGTGCTTTTTTCACTGTTGTGTTGTGTATATGTTGTCTAGTTCTAATAGAGAAAGCTCCTGCTTCCTCTGCCCAAACACAGTGACCAGTAGCCCTTCTAGTGTATGTTACATAAGGTTCTGATGTATAATGGTGTGGGCACTGCAGCCACAGCACCTACAGGTAATGTGGCCTTATGGTATTGCTGTGGAGGGCTACCCTGTAAGTACTGCTTTGGAATCTTTTTTTGCTGTGTAGGGTTGCACTGTACTTGCTACTTGCTGTGTGGCACTCTTTGTATGTATTTCCTCTGGAAGGAGGTTACAGGATGTACCTGCTCCAAACAATAACTCCTATGTGCAGTCCAAATCCTAATCTGGATGATGTTTTATTGTAATTTCTCTACCATTTTATGCCTTTGCAAAAAAATGGTAGAATTCTGTGGAACAATGATGGATGTACAGCGGTGGGATGGTGTAAGAAATAGGACTATCTAACTCTCTAGAGTTGTACTACCTACATTATGCCACTTTGATAGATTTGACACAATTTGCTGTGTTTTCCCAGACCATAAATTCATGTATTCTGTGACACTATTGATAACTCTCTGCCAGTTTTTTTTATTTTTTATTAGCACTATAAATCACTTAGCTTATTCCCCATTTCTTCATTCCTTGTCCTCCTCTGACCTCCATAGTTTAGCGTCTGCGCCTCCAGTTTATGCGATCATAATCTTGCTTCTTCATCTTCATGGCGGTATCATGGACAGATCCATGATGTTGCTCACAATACATATATATATATATATATATATATATATATATATATTATGTATGTGTGTGTGTGTGTGTGTGTGTATATGTATGTATATATGTATGTGTGTGTATGTATATGTGTATGTATATATATATATATATATATATATATATATATATATATATATAATATATATATATAATATATATATATATATATAATATATATATATATATATATATATATAATATATATATAATATATATATATATAATATATATATATATATATATATATATATATAATATATATATATATATATGACTAAAACGTAGCCCTGCTGATTTGCTGAAAAAACTGAACACGGCAGCACTGATTGGCTGAGCGGGACCAGAGCCGGGAGCATGACATGCAGCCGTGTTGCCGAGCAGGTAATATATGCTCTTGGCTGCGGGCTGTTAACTCACATACTCACAGCAAGATGTCAGTCCTGCTGCGAGTATGTGCTCTCATAGGGGTGAATGGCACTGGATCCACAACGATTTTCGCTGTGAATCCGCAGTGTGAAATTCACTGCGGATCCGGTAAATGTAAAAGCACCCTTAGGAAGGAAAAAAAAACTGCTGATATATAGGAGAAAATCCCCAAAAATTTGGGTAATAAAACACTGCACCTAGAGCAGGGGCGTAGCTAGGGGTTCAGCCTAGGGGGGGCGAGTGAGTCTGAGTGGGCCCCCAACCGATTATGTTACCCATAGGGAACCTCAACAGACGACACTGCTTTCCAAATAATAAAGGGAATATTCTACTACATTATTAGAATAGGAATTAAGAGCAGTGTGAAAGGCTTCTACAATTCACATGTATGGCCATGTAAAATTTAAAGGTGTTATGTAAGATTAGAGAACCATAGCTGCTTTGTTCCAGAAACAGCACCACCCCTGTCCTCAGTTTGTGTGTGGTATTGCAGCTCACTTCCACTGACGAGAATGGGGCCAAACTGTAATTCCACACATGTCAATTCTTTGGTTGGACAGCGGAATTTGCCGGAGCATATAATAGAGCCTATGGAGCAGGTGGGGAGTGAAGCGGGAGCGCACAGGAATGAGTGGTGGATTCCGCACATACCGTAATTTTCTGACAGAATTACTTTGTGCGCATTTACCCTAACAGGGGTGTCAAACTCACTGCCCTCCAGCTGTTGCAGAACCACAATTCCCATCATGCCTGGACAGTCAAAGATAATTGTTTATTTACACAGAGAGATTTATCTGACAGATTTTTGAAGCCAAAGACAGGAACAGACTATAAACAGGGAATAGGTCATAAAGGAAAGACTGAGATTTCTCTTCTTCCCAAATCCATTCCTGGCTTTGGCTTCAAAAATGTCAGATAAATCTCTTCCAAGTTAATTGTAGTTCTGAAACAGCTGTAGGGCCACAGTTTGGAGCCTGTGCTCTTTATATTCAATGAATAATCTCTACTATATAAACAAGATATTACTAATAATACCAGCATATACAGGACAAATAATACTGTCACACCATGACCACTACCCTCACCATACACTGGCTGGATAATAGCGCTATATTGTCACTGAATAACATCCACAATATAATGCCCAATATTCTCCCTAAGAAGTGACTGTATTGAGGTAGATCAAGGTGTATACAGGTTCTGCATCATGCCTTGAGAAAGCGACATACAGGCGTGAAACGTTGGTGGGGAGAGATTGTCCTCTCATTGTCCTGTGAAGCATGTTTTGTATCGAATAAAGGTGAAGTTTTATGGTGAAGGGCAGCTGAAATGGTCTCTTCCTTAGCATCTATCATACAAGATGGTGGGAAGCTGTGTAAGGGTATGTTCATATGACGTTTTTGTCCACACGTCGGGCTGCACGTTGGGAATCAATGAGAAAAGGATGCTGCCGTGCAGCCCGACGGCCACATTGATTTAAATGAGCAGGATGGAGTCATTATGTGACAACGTTCTGCTCATTTACCGGACGTACACGGCTTTTGTGCAGGACTCAATAGCGTAGTCGGGCTGCACGACAGCATCCTTTCCTCACTGATTCCTGACGTGCAGCCCAACGTGTGGACAAAAACGTCATATAAACATACCCTAACCTCTATCATACATGATGCTGGGAAGCTGGGTAACCTCCATCATACATGATGCTGGGAAGCTGGGTAACCTCCATCATACATGATGCTGGGAAGCTGGGTAACCTCCATCATACATGATGCTGGGAAGCTGGGTAACCTCCACCATACATGATGCTGGGAAGCTGGGTAACCTCCACCATACATGATGCTGGGAAGCTGGGTAACCTCCATCATACATGATGCTGGGAAGTTGGGTAACCTCCATCATACATGATGCTGGGAAGCTGGGTAACCTCCACCATACATGATGCTGGGAAGCTGGGTAACCTCCACCATACATGATGCTGGGAAGCTGGGTAACCTCCACCATACATGATGCTGGGAAGCTGGGTAACCTCCATCATACATGATGCTGGGAAGCTGGGTAACCTCCACCATACATGATGCTGGGAAGCTGGGTAACCTCCACCATACATGATGCTGGGAAGCTGTGTCACCTCAAAATGGCAGCACTATCAGATCTCACCTGCTGCTGTACAGCTCCTCTCTCCTCCTCAAGCTCTGTTTATTAAGGCACTATCTGGTTACTCTGATTATTCTCCCGTTTATTCTGACACTCTATTCTGGTTACTATCCGACCCGCGGGTAGCTCCGGGGGCGGGGCTTATTTTCACGGGGGCGGAGCCTGTCGGACCAACCCGGGACATACGTTTTCGGCAAAACTTACTGATGCCAACTCCCCAGGCGCTGTGGATAAGACCCGCTCTGTACAGTGCAAGATTCCCCTTCCCCTCACTCACTCACTAACTCAGACACACACCTACTCACCTCACCCGTTCCCCAGCTCTTCTCAAGCTGAGCCGTACTTTTCCAGCTTCCGGTGCAGGCAGCCAGCCTGACTTGCAGAGGCTGCCTGCACAGGAAGCGATCTCTGCTCCAGCGGGACATTCCCTTTAGCTGCGCGTGCGTCTTAAAGGCATACGCACAGCTAAAGATCACTCAGGCCCTGTGATCTGGAGGCTTCTGTCAGTGGGCCCCCAGCCTTGGTGGGCCCGGGGGCGGCGGCCCACCCTGCCCCCCGCTAATTTCGCTACTGACCTAGAGCATTGCTGCATTGAAAATAAAATAAATAATAAAAAACACTAAGGGGGAAATTTATCGAACTGGTGTAAAATAGAATTGTCTTAGTTGCCCCTAGCAACCAATCAGATTCCACCTTTCATTTTCCAAAGACTCTGTGAGGGATTAAAGGTGGAATCTGGTTGGTTGCTAGGGGCAACTAAGACAATTTCACTTTACACCAGTTTGGTAAATCTTCCCCTAAATTTTTTTTTTTCGAATTTCAGAAAAACACTCTGGGAAGAAGTTAGCATTTCCCCCACCAGCATATTGTGCTAAAAAAAAAAGATGCCCAGAAAAAGACTAATTTAGCAATTTTGTCACTGTGCTGGCACAGGGGATGTTAAAAAATCTTTCTAAAGATAAAAGTACACTTAGGCTAGCTTTACAGAACGTTTTTACTAAAAAAACGATGGAGAGACGGATAATTTGTGTTCATCCGTTTTTCCATATACTTCCATTATTAAAAAAAAAGGATCAAAACACATCCTTTTTTTTAATGTACACAAAAACATAGACGACCGAAGTTTTGTGTACGTAAAAAAAGGATGCGTTTTGAATTTTTTTTTTTTTTTTTATAATGGATGTCAATGGAAAAATGGATCAAAACAGATGCAAACAAATGTACCCGCTTTTCAATCCGTTTTTTTTTTATCCCGAAAAAAAACTGATTGCAAAATTGTAGTGTGAACCCAGCCTTAGGCTGTTAGCATTCTTCTTTGCACACAGCAACACATGTCAGTGGCATTTTCTGCAGCTCCAACATATTCCGTAGCGCCGTACGCAGATTGTCATCGCATTCCTTGCAGCCCTATAGATTGCTCCGTATAATGGTGCGTTTACACGTGACGATTATCGTGCGAATTTGCGTGATAACTATCGAAGTCGAACGATAATTGTACGTGTAAAGGCAGCGAACGATCAAACGACGAACGAGAAATCGTTCATTTTGATCTTACAACATGTTCTCAAATAGTCGTTCGCAAAAAATTTGCAGATCGTTCCGTGTAAACAGTCGTTCGCCGTTTTAACCAATGTGTGAGATCGGCTTAAGCGATCGCAAAACCATTTTCCGTACGATATATTGTACTGTCTAAACGCTGATCGTTATGAAAAAAAAAAAAATTGTTAATCAGACATCGTTAATCGTACGATCGGGCGAATTATCGTTTTGTGTAAATGCAGCATAAAGCAAAGTAACAGTCTAATAATCTCCTTGGGATATGACTCGGATCCTAATGCAATAGCCTTATATTTAAAGGGACTGCAAATCCGAGCCCCCCAACCATTGAGCTTGATTCCAAATGAACTTTGTTCTCATCTGGTCTGCATTATCTTGTTGTGTGGCTTCCAGCGGAGTCTCGGTTACTGGGTGAATTGCCTGTGGAGTGTATTGGAGGCAGACGAGCCAGACTTGGTGGCTGCTGCTTCCCCGGCCAGCTGTGCCCCAATTCCTCATCACCTCAGTCATCTGGCTTCTCCGCTCAGGTGTCATTGCTGATTTAGTCGGATGCTTTGACCCACAAAACCGCTTGACCTGCAGCACTTGGCTGTCAGCACAGGATGCCAGCAGTATTGTTCTGGACCTAACAATACTCCCAGGATTTCCTCGAATAGCTGCTTCCAGCCTGGATGAATGTGCGAGGACTTGCTCCATAGTACTGCATGCATTCATGATCTGGGAAGTTGCTGGAGTGAATAGCTGGAGCCTGGTCAGCTGACGACATCCCCTCCAATCACATAGGCTGTGATGTAAGTGTTTAGCAGCTGCTAGGATGTGAATTAGAGTGGAGAAGTCTAAGGTACACTGTACTCTCCAGCATGGCTATGCTCCAGCGCAACAACTAGCAGGACCCAGAGCAATGGATGAATCCAGTATCCTGAGGAGGAGAGGACTCCAGGTAGGTGCCTGACACTCTGCTTTGTCTTCTATTCCCAGACTTATAAAGTTCAGGCTGCTTCCACTCTGTGTGTTCCTAGCTGGCGGCATGAGAGATGGGATTTATACTCAGGCAGGCTCGGGGATTGCAATGTGTATGCTGTGCGTTCCTCTCTATTAACCAGCTAATCCCCAGGATATCTATACCATACACACCGATGCTACATAGAGGACAGCTGACTGTGCATTGTTCTTATAGGATAATGTATGGAACAATAAGGGTGGGAAGGATTGCCTACTGATGCTGTCTCCGCCGTCATATGCATCCACTCTTATCTGCAGCCAGTACATGATACAAGTGCCCAGACAAGACTTTACTTTGTAAACAGGTAGATTTATCGGAAGGCAATTCTTGGAGACAATACATTTTTATTTAGTGAAGAGGAAGAAGTGCAAACATTGCAGTGACAGCATATGGGGGGTCTTCACTAGAACCATAGAGATTAAGAAGCTCCAGATCCTAAGGGGTTATTATTATATGTGTACAGGAGGGCTACGCGGCCACTTGTGCATGTGATTCCCTGCAGCAGTCATCTGGGTAACACAAGTTGAGCCTAGTTGAATCATGCAGTTTTTTTTCCCCTTGTTTTTAATAAAAAAAAAATATGTGCATGTTTTATATTACACTACTGGGGTGGGATATAGCCGAAGATTTGAGTTTTTTTTATTAAAATGGTATGTCTAGAAAACTAACTGTGCCTCGTAAAAAGTCAGCTAGTCTAGGGCTAGGGAACCATGGCTCTCTAGCTGTTGCAAAACTACAATTCCCATCATGCCTGGACAGCCGTTGGCTGTCCAGGCATGATGGTAGTTGTAGTTTTGCAACAGCTGGGGAGCCAAGGTTCCCTTCCCCTGATCCAGTCCCATCCTAGGAGTGGAGTTTTGGTCCGGATGTTTTGTTACCTATTAGGATGCATTGGATGAACTGTGTGTAATATTCGCTTTATGGTTATGTTCACATGCTGCAGATTTTCCCAATTTACCTCAATAGGAAAGTCAAAATCTGCAGCGTGTGAAAATACTCTAAGAAAATATTACACAAATCTCCGCTCCCCATCATAACAGTGAATCTGTAGTCTAGTAACCCTATGTGTCTTAACGTAAAGCTTTTATTCTTATGGTTCCCAACCTGTAACCAGTCCTGGCAGTCAGTTTGTCCGGGCATGCTGGAAGATGTAGTTCTTTGAGAGTCGCAAGAAAAGAGGATGAAGCATTTAATGGTTAAAAGTTTGAATGGCCTCAGTCTCTTCCCCCCAACACAATGGGCGCATGTTCCTTCCAGTACACCGGGCGCCTATTGTATCCTACTTCCGAAAACAAACACATCTGTGTATCTGTGGAGTGTCACACCGTGCGTGAATACAGAGACAGCGGCGGGGGGAAACAATGTAACTTTGTTACACACTACAGTGGGATTTGGGATTCTCAGTGGAGTGGGAAATAGTCATTGTGTTTTGATGTTGGCGCTGAAGTGCTGTGTCTGCCAGCTAGAACACTTGAATCTTTTTAACCAAGCGGGTGATGTCATGGTGGGGCTGACATCGCCCCGGGAAGCGAGCGAGATTGTCAGCAGATTTACACTTGGCCAGCAGTTCAGGTTCACATCAGTCTCTGCCTGCTTAGTGTGTGAAAAGCCTGAGCGTATCCTGTTGCTGCACGCAAAGCATTACATAGCATGCTGATACAACTTAGGGGACTCTTCAGCTACAGTGTGTGTGTGTGTGTATATATATATATATATATATATATATATATATATATATAATAATATGCGATGGTCTATAGCTGGAAGATAAAACCAGTGTATTTACTCTTTGCTGCATCTGGTTCTGATTATTAATAAAAAATGTGCTGATGGCAATAGAGGGTTGGAAGAGACAGAGACTAGTTTTTCATTGATTTTTCATACAAATATGCGCCATTGATCCATATGAAAAAAAATCTGAGAATATGGGTCATCGGGTCAACCTGTCGTCTCCTAGTGCTGGAATATGCAGCAGAGTAGAAACACAATAGGGTCGTTGTAATACAATGGAGGACTCAATTTGCACCAATACATTGGTGCACATATTTTGTACCAGATTTATTATGTGTTTTGGATAGAAATGAGTGAAGCGATTCTTATGTCTGCAATCCGCTGCCCTTTAACTCACTGACGCTCCTCCCTGGATGCCTGGAAAAGCTGCATCCAGTCCTGGGAAAGTGGGAGAAGTTTCCCAGGACTGGATCCAGCTTTTCCCAGCACTGAGTTAAACAGCAGCAAACTGATGAGCGAATTGCAGACATAAGTGCTTTGCTTCATTGTTACTGTAAATTTGCTTATCTCTAGTTTTGGACCTTTTTGTTTTTTTTTGTTTTTTTTTCCAAATGTCTCATTGAAGTTAATTGGAAAAGAGCTGTAGTAACCCAATACGGCCACTAAAGAATATGTGGCGCTGTCTGCTTCCAGCTCTGTTTTGTTTATGCAGGTGCAAGCAGCTGACCAGCGGGGGAGCCAGTTAACAGATAGATCATCAATGGGAAAGTTCTCGAAAACCTCTTAAGGTTATGTTTAATCCATGGTAGATTTGGTGGATGAGTCCATCCTAAGTAAATAACTGAATTTCCATGCGTTAAATATGCAGTGGATTAAAGGGGAACTATCGGCAGGTTAGACCAATCTAACCTGCTCATATGTCCCTATTGCACATGGGGCACTGAGGATAAAGGTATGTCCCCTGTTACCTTCATCCTCAGTGCCATTCTCATGCAGTTTGCAGTGCAATCCTGCATCTGGTAAGACCTAGGGGTGGGCAACTGCCCCCACAGCATCAAATCGAGCCAGCCCGCTGCACTTATAACCATTAGATGGGGCATGCCGACCTGGGGCGGATCAATGTTCTGGGGCCAGTAGCCCCATCCCCAATGCATCAAACGGCTTTACCAAACACAGGATTACACTACAAACAGCATGGAAACAGTGCTGAGGATGAAGGTAAGAGACTTCACATTCTGCATGGTAGATACACAGATAGGGGGCTATCAACAGGTTAGATTTGTCTAACCTGCTGGTAGTTCCCCTTTAAGAACATGCGAACATAACCTTAAGGGAGCCTTCACACCTACCGGATCCGCAGCGGATCTCACTTCTGCGGAGAAACACTGCGGATCCGGTACCATTCACCCCTATGATAGCACATACTTGCAGATATGTGCTTTAACCCCCCGCTGTCCGCATCCACGCCGCCGCATCCCCCCATCCCCGGCCGCATCCTGCAGCCGGCTGCCGCCCGCATCTTTCATCCCCGGCCGCATCCTGCAGCCCGCCACCGAGAGCATACATTACCTGCTTGGCGGCGCGGCTGCAGTGAGGCTCCCAGCTCCGGTCCCGCTCAGCTGATCTGAGCGAATCCGCAGAAGTGAGATCCTCTGCGGATCCGGTGGGTGTGAAGGCACCCTAAAAAAGCACTCCCGTGTCATACAGGTGGCCAGCCAATATGTATTTAAGCTAGTAACACAATTAACTTGGTTCCCTTCAGTTGTGTCATGTGGCCTTGTGGTGAGAATTAAAGTGGGGGGAGAAACTCCCAAGAGAGGAGGCAATTTGATATCTGAAAGTGAAGATGGTGGCTGATCAGAGGTAACATGACCAAGATTCAGTAGTGTGGATGCAGCAGAGCTGTGATGAAACAGATGGCACTGCAGGAATAATGATGTTTCTTCTTTAATGCAACCATTTCCTCCATTGCACAAGTGTATGGAATGTTTACATGTTTCACACAATTTCCAGCAGATCGTTCACCTAAATCCATACATTTAATGAGATATTCATATATGAGATCAGATGAGGGAAACTTTGCTTATTTGTTTTTTATGGTTTCATGTACAACATGAAAGAAATATTCTAGTTTGTTCCATCTCTAATACAGAGGTATACTCCGCAGGAAGCATTGCTTCTTGGGGATAATAGGACCCCTGATTGTGGCACTACGTGGCAGAACCTCGATCTGTAATGGATAACCATTGGGACGTTGTAGGCTGCCATGCAGGGTCCACGTATGATCTATGTGCATGGTAATTACTGGGCATGTAGGGGATTAATCATTCTCATAAAGGATTAGAGATAGCCCAAAGCCTGTATGAGGAGTCTGTTGCTGCTGCTGACTGTCAAGTCCTAAGTTGGCACTTTCTTAGATTTAGACTGTTTTAGTAAATGTGCCCCAATATGTTCCTAGAGATCGGCGCCATATGGTCCCTGTGAGTGTTTTATTATATAGCGCACCATAATAATCTCAAAAGTGTTGCTTTAGCATTAAGAAATAATGATAATACTGGATAATAATTCCAGATCATCTGGGATATAGACATGTTAAAAGGGATGAGAAGAGCTACTGAGACAGGCATCTTGATATTATGGGGAGGCTAGGGTCACAGTGTGGGCCTTTACCAGTGGCAGTACAGGCAGACAGGAAGACATTTCCAAAGGTGTGCTAGAAAAAGCAGTGGCAAAACTATACAGCTTTTACAATTATTTTCATTTACACCAATGGCCACCAGGTGGCGATGATCGGAAACCTTCCAATCTGTATTCTGTCCATAAATGCAGAATGAAACTTGCAGAAAAGCAATATATACTGTAATGTACAATGTACACTATATTATTATGTATATTATTATTATACATGTTCTGGGTTCTTTTATAAAGTTCCCTTAATATTCCTTAACATCGCCTGTATTACCGTATAACATCCCTTAACATCACCCGTATTACTACCTTATCTTTCTTATCTTTTACTTTCGGCTGAGGTAGTGGGTGAGTGCTGGTAGTTGTAGTTCCACAACAGCTGAAGAGGTTTGAAGATATTTCCTCTAGTAATTTGTGACTAAACTTGTGGCTGAGCATACGTAATCCATGTACTGTCTGCTGCTACTTTTTTGGGGGGGATCGTGTAAGATTTAGGCCCTGACAGAACACATGTGGTTTCTGTCATCCTAGTAGAGTCTGCCCTGTAGCGTTCCTGCTGTCTGTCGTATAGGTGGCTAGTCTCGGCACGTAGGCCTGCAATCGCTTTACTTAGGTGTCCAAACAACTCAGACTCCACACTGTTATACTTTTCACACATGCAAAATTATTCAGGAAGCTCAGTGTAAGGCCGCTGTAATGCATTATGGATTTCTAAAATACATTCTACATATGCTTCACTCTCCCCTTCAGTATTCCAAAAGGGAAACATGGTAAGTGGCGCCTTGCATGCGGCTGCTGTACTTTAGTAGAACGGTAGAACAATGCCATTGTGGAAAGTATTATATCTTTTATTGTAAGAAAACATATATATATATATATATATATATATATATATATATATATATATATATATATATTTGGGGGGGGGGGGGGGGGGGGGGGCAGATTTAAGGCTGGGTTGTTTGCCAGTAGTACATACAGGGCTCTAGCCAAGTACATAGTATCATATATCACATACATTTACATACATCCCTGCTATCATCCTGTGTAGTTGTACTATAAAGCCAGTATGATGATCATTTGACAGCTATCCATTGAAGCAAATGTGCACATGACATTATGCAAATTTTGTGCTATACATCAGCAGAAATCTATTGCCTGATATTCCACAGTGTACCCGTGCTGGATTCATTGATTTCAGTGGACCGAACATGGTCTAATAGTGATTATTTTTGCTTCATGGTATATGCAATTTCTTTGTGGGACTCAAAAGTGTGGCTGTCTCCCATAAAAAGGTAGATGCTTATTAATGGCCCAAATTTAGGCACTTTTTAGGAAAAGTTTGTATGTTTTAAAGGAGAAGTCCGGTGAAACTTCTTATTAAAGTACTGTATTGCCCCCCAAAAGTTATATAAATCACTAATATACACTTATTACGGGAAATGCTTATGAAGTGCTTTTTCCCATCTACTTACTACTGCATCAAGGCTTTACTTCCTGGATAAAATGGTGATGTCACGACCCGACTCCCAGAGCTGTGCGGGCTGTGGCTGCTGGAGAGGATGATGACAGGGGGACACTGAGGGACACAGGTTACTGGAGGGACACTGAGCATCCCTCTGCCATCATCCTCTCCAGCAGCCACAGCCCGCACAGCTCTGGGAGTCGGGTCGTGACATCACCATGTTATCCAGGAAGTGACATCACCATGTTATCCAGGAAGTGACATCACCATGTTATCCAGGAAGTGACATCACCATGTTATCCAGGAAGTGAAGCCCTGATGCAGTAGTAAGTGCAGGGAAAAAGCACTTTTTGTGCATTTCCAGTAATAAGTGTATATTGGTGATTTGTATTTTGGGGGGCAATGCAGTACTTTAATAAAAATTTTCGCTGGACTTCTTTAAATCCATGGATCTGGCCCAGGTATGTGTTGGGATACAGGCCTTGCGATTTACAGAATTAGGCTGCATTCACACGTCCAGTAAATTACGAGTCGTATGAATGGGGAAGCCCTGTCCCAGACTGTGTCCCCACCTCGATGTATCAAGATCATGCCGGCAGCAGGGAAACTCTTTGAATCTCTGCGACTCTGTCACTACAGTGCTGCAGAGATTCGAAGAGTTTCCACTCTGACGGCATTATATTGATACATCGGAGCGTGGAAACAGTCCAGGATGGGCTCAGTGTACATAGCTAAGTGTGAGTGCAGGCACATTATAGCAGTGTGTATAGCTGAGTGTAAGTTCAGGCACATTATAGCAGCAGTGTGTATAGCTGAGTGTAAGTGCAGGCACATTGTAGCAGGAATGGAGAGGATGGGAAACGCTAGGGCTGACAGAGACTGCAGGGAGCATGCAGGAATGAGCAGGACATATATGGGCACATAAATGCAGCACACTCTGTCCATAGAGAAAGGGGTTACAGCTATGAAGAGATTACCCCCACAGTCCTGTCCCCTAATGCAAGCCCCAGCCTGAAGTGGATCTGCCATGAATTGGAAGGTGAGGGAGTCTTCCTAGGTCACAGTACAGGGCTGTAGACCCCGTTATGCAGACCATGCCCCTCCCCCCTCCCACCCAGTACAGGGAGCTCTTAAACCAAAGCAATGTACTTCAACTAAGTTACAGTTTTGAAAAACTGTGAACTCTTCTTGCAAAACGCTCTTAAACCAAGGTACCACTGTATATATGTGTATGTGTGTGTATGTATGTATATATATATATATATATATATATATATATATATATATATTACACACACACACACACATCCTATCACTGCTATTTGCCTTCTGTTCATCAGTGCGTGACTTGTCATGTAACTTGACATTGCATTGATGACGTCAAGTTTATACCCTTGGGTTTTTACAATACGTGCATTGCCTTCGGTGTGTGGGAGAAGTCGAGACCCTCTTGCACTTCCACTATCAGAACACACACCCCATTGCTAGTAAGTGAATGTTCACATACTTTATCTTATCTCCTGCTCTTTATTGGACACAACAAAAAGTGAAGAGCACTTAGAGGGATCCTTTATGTTCCCCCTTATACAGGCTGAGCACTCCATTATCTTCCGGCACTATACAGCTTCACTTGATATGTAATTATCATTCCTGAACTGCTGCCATTCTCAAAATAAAGCTGTTTATGGCTGGAATGAAGTAATGGCTTTAGCAGCCTTCACTTTCTCTGTTGCTAATGGTTGAAGTAGAAGAAAACTTTGAGTATACCCGAGAACTTAGCAGGAGTACTATGCAGACTTTTAGAGATGACCTGATGGCTCCCTGACCTGTCTTATTAAATGTTTCTATTCCCCGTAAAATAACAGTCTTGGTGAATATTTTCTTAAGAGTTCGGCATTTGGATGTTCCTGTTATTGCTCTTGGTCAATAGACAGCTGTGTTTCGTGTTCCTTTTCAGTTGCTATTGTGCGTCGTACCATAAAAAAAAAAAATACAGAGAAAAAAAAAAAATAAAAACTGGATAAATAGCAGAAAACTGTGGTTACTCCTAAGTGACACCCAACTACAAATCCTTCCAAATATAAGCCTTCATAGCTCAGATGGCAAAAAAAACAAAAAAAATAGCTTAAGTTATTGCGCAAAAGTAGTAAAACCTAAAACATATATAAATTTGGCATCCTACTGACCAAAATAAATTATCATTGTATGTATACCATGAAGTACATGTACAATGTAGTGATGCTCTAGGCCAGGGATGGGGAACCTTCGGTGGTGCAGTTGATCCCATTGGTTTTAACATGAAGCAGTTATGCTCTATCGGGCCTTACTGGGTTGACATCTTGTAAACCATGTAGCCTTCCTGACAGGAGCATTGCAGCTCGCAAGGTGTCTTTTGTTGATTTAGGTCTACCCTTCATCCCTTAAGTTTCTAAATCCAGATTGATTTATGGGATAAAGCGATTACTTCCTGATTTTTTAGCAACCGTATTTTTGGCATTTGGTGAAATGAGACATAAATGGAGTCATTACAGGCTCTTATCTGGACGTCTATTGACCACACAGAGATAAGGTGTGACGGACGCTGGCTTTGTCAGACGTTTTGAGTATATTGTATAGGTGAGTGGAATTGTCAGTCAACTAATAATGATTGACAGTTCCCAGCCATAGTATTCCAGAGCTGAGCCCGCTCCCTGCAGCAGCTCGCTTTGCTTTTTTGTCTGATATATCACTTTATGAATATCTGCTCCTTGCATAGACTTTAAAGTGACTCTGTACCCACAATCTGTCCCCCTCAAACCACTTGTACCTTCCGATAGCTGCTTTTAATCCAAGATCTGTCCTGGGGTCTGTTCGGCAGGGGATGCAGTTATTGTCCTAAAAACTTTTAATCCTGCAGCGCTGTGTCTAATGGCCGGGGCTTACATTTGTATATGCATTAGGTTGGCACTACCTCTCCGTCCTTCCTCCCCACCATCCTTATCATTAGGAATGATCCAGGAACATTTACTGCTGTTTGGGCTTTGCACAGGTGTATTAATGATCCAGCCTATGTTCATTAAACACACTGGTGGGGAATAGGAAGCAATCTGCCTGGAGTATTCCTAATGATTAGGAGGGTGGGGAGGAAGAACAGAGAGGTTGTGCCAGCCTAATGCATATATAAATGTAAGCCCCGGCCGTTAGACACAGTGCTGCCGGATTAAAAGTTGTTTTTATGACAATAACTGCATCCCCTGCCGAACGGACCCCAGGACAGCTCTTGGATTAAAAGCAGCTATCTGAAGGTACAAGTAGTTTGGGGGGGGTCAGATTGTGGGTACAGAGTCGCTTTAAAGGTCCTTTCACCTAATTTCAATATATGTGCACACTAAGGAATTCTCCCAGATTCTGCCGCTTTCACTTCACTCTTCGCCCATCCCGTAGACTTCAACCATAGATTCCACCTTTTGCCCAAAGAATTAATGTGGCCATTATTTGGGCGGAGAATGGAATCCGCCTGACCATAGAATGGAGTCTATGGGACCGGCGGAGAGTGAAGTGGAGACGAGCGGCAGAATCCGCAGCAAGTTATCCTCAAGAATTCCTTAGTGTGCCCATACCCTAGTGGCCTGTGAATTTCACAAATCATACATGTCTGGCACCTAGGACTTGCTAACATTGGTACCTGGAGTCCTGTGGACTCTCTGTAGTTTCTCTTCATATAAAGTGTACATGTTATTGACGTGTCAAGACCTGAAAATTTTTGATTGGTCTGGGTCTGAGTGTTCACACCCATACTGATCAGAAGAAGACTGCGCAATCCTTTACCGGCTCTTTGTCGCTTGATAAGATGAGCGCCTAATGTATGTAATGTATGTCTATGAAGCCTAACTCTTTCACTGACAGAGCGGGAAGCAAACTGTTCTGCAGCTTGGTCCTCTCCCCGATCGTTTTCATAATCAGTACAGGTCTGAACACTCAGACACGGACCGTTGAAATCTTTTCACATGTCTCTGTGACATGTCAAATTTTTTTCCAAACGACAGTGACACTGTAACTTTATTTCTTTAGCCATAGAATAAAAAATGTTAATAGACCTGAATATCTTCAGAAACATCAAGGACCATCACGTCTATTGCTTTTATTGAGCAGCGTCATAAAGCGCTATGCATGTTCATATTAGCATTAGAACGTTCAGTCTTTATGCCTACTCTAATATTAATTAAAAAAAAAATACTGACACTTGTACCAATACATCCATGTCTTCCATGTCACAATATGTCCAACCTTGAAATAACCTACAATAGTTTTTAATCCGTTTATATAAATTATTGTACAGGGCTGTAAGTTCCGTGGGAGAAAATCAATACCTAAGGGCTTTGTTACACGAAGACTGTGTGGAGAGTTGGGGATATTGAAGCCGAAAGTAACTATTTGCTTCAGTAACCTTCATTCCTGGAGTGCATGGTACAGCACCCCACGAATCATCCAAGTAGTTGTTTTTGCTCGGTCTCCATATGTTGCGCAGATACATTTCTTGTAAAGGATTTATATAATGTAAGGAGAATTTTGGGGATTGCAGTTTTCCCTCCTATCTTCCTCACCTAATGCATTTACAGTCCCGTAGTTCATAATAGTTCAGGAAACCACATGGCATCCTACATGTTGACTCTTAGTACTTATGTAGCCATAAATATTTGCTTGTTTTTGTTTAGGGCTCATTGTTTAAGGTTCATTAACATAAAAAACGATGTGTACAAATAGGAAAATACCACGGTATAAGTTAACACCAGGCTAGGAATGTGGTGGCTAAGGTGCCAAGGACAAAGTGGCACTAGTAATTTAGTAGATAAGAGTTTATGGAAAGATACCATGTGAATGCAGGTTTTAAAAAAATATATATCATTTACCATTTTTTTTAACGTTTAATTTTTTTTCAGATGGTGCTTGATTACCAGAACACAAAATTTGGCCTGGTTGGTCTTTTTCACTTATGGCACTAGATGGTTTTTGCCTGACAGCTCAGCCAGAGATGGTATTGTCGTGACGCCAGTGCTTGTCCAGTACACAGGTGTGATGTTGGTACCTGCTTTGTGTTTGTGGCTGACTGTAATCCCCGAATGGTGACCTGCCGGGTTGTAGTGGGTCCCTTGGGCTCTTGTCATGGTAGTCCTGAGTGATAACTGACCCACCTGGACTATCAGTACCGCCATCCACAGAAAGGGGAAAAATAACTCAAGGTGTACAGTTGGTGTGTGTATGGGTGCTGGTCCGTACGAAAGATGACAGAGCCCCAGTGTTATCAAAAAGAACAGCTTTACTGTGGAACTCTTCAGCAGCACAATACACTTTCGTAGCATGGATAAATCTTCACATAGACTTTAGTGCTTAGACTTGTTGTGCTTGAGGAGGTGCTTAGAGGAGGAGAATAGAAGAGAGGTAGTTGTAGCAGTACTTGGTGAGTTTAGAAGAGTAGAAGAGTTGGTTGAAGAAGCCCTGACACAGAAGACTTTGTAGTCAGACGTTTAGTTGTACCCGTGTTTAGACTATGTCTGACCACCTTGTGCCCTACAGTGTCGAGTGACCCATCCTGGTGATACAAGCCCCAGTCGTGGCTATTTGGGCAAAGCTAAGTTCCTGGGGGTGTCTTAGTTACCTGCACTGCAAGATAGGATATGTAGACCTTCCTTGGTAGCTTTGTCCTATCCAGGCTAGTTCCTCTTGTGTTCAGGATACTGCCCTGCAATATTTAGCGTTCTCGACGTGGGTTAGGGTGTTTCTGGACTCCTCTCCCTTTTTATGTTTAGCACTGCATAATATTTATAGTAGAAGTAGTAGTAGAAAAACTTGTTGTCTCTAGCTGCATCTGAACACGCTCCTGTCTTTGACTAGCCTCTCCTTCTGTCCCGGCCAAGGATCCTGGCATAAGCCAGGCCCTAGCTTGGCTACAGCAGGGACGTTTGCTCTATGTGTCTTTTCCCACGAGACTCTGACTAGAACTGAACTGCACTTCCTCCACCAAGTAACTAACTTCCTACAGGGGCTTCTGTATGCCTCACTGTGAGTGATGGGGATGAGTGTGTCCATAAGAGAAAAGGATAGAGAGAGGTCAGAAGTAGAAAGCACCTCCTATTGGTCAAGAATAACTCGTGACATATAATAAAACATTAACCCATGAACCTTCTCAGCTGTGCAATACATAGGAATACAAAATACTGACATCTAGTGGCCAAACTGTAAAGTACTCCTCATTACCACTTAACCTGAAGGAAGACGCTTTTTGAGAGGTGCACAGGAGAAATGCAAAACAGTCTATGATGGGACACCACACATCTACAGTAATATATGTAACTATAGTGCTCAGAAATTGAGTTGTCAGTCCATATTCCATACAAACTTTCAGTAATTTCAGAGTTCCGTTAAAAGAACTATTTGGTAAAACTTTACAATATCTTTTAAAGTTTAAATCCGGTAAGTGAGACTACGCATGCAATAAGTATTTTATCCTCATCTCCACTGACCCATCTAACAGATTTTAATGACTATGGAAATTCATATATTATAAGTTCAATGATATCAAAGCAATTGTAACTTACACGTCTTTTCCCCTAGAAGAATTTAACTTCTATATCAATCCTTCTGAACATTTAGTCTGGTGACAAATTTCGAGGACCTTTACGCAGCTTTTTTTTTTTTCCTGTACGTCTTCCCTCAACTTCTTTGCTCAAAAGTCTTTTACTGAATTCACTTTGATGTGATGTGAGATTACCATAATTAAAACTGTACATGAATTGGTCTTTAAGCATCATATAAATTGGAAGTTGTCTGCTCGAAGAGATTGCATTGCATTGTTAATGTCCTGTAGGAAAATCCTTATGTCCTCTTGGGTAAGAAGGATGTGTTTCTGGTCCAGGTCTGTGCGCCAGAAGTGATTATGTGTATGAAGTTACATTAAATGTCTCTTTTAGTGGTAACTTTCTAATTTGAAGCTTTTGTGGGAATGTGACAGGAATCTTTAAAGCGGTCGTCCAGGAACAGAGTTGTAATATCACACACAACCAAAGGGAAACACTGGTGTTGCTGGTTTTGTGTAAAAAAAAAATTACCTATTTAAAAATGTTAGGGATTAAAGAAAACGTTTTAAGAGCTTGGAGTGATGCAGGCTTAGCATGTTCTCTCTGGACCATGCCATGCGACCAGGACAGCATTATAATGTCTACAGTCTATGGAACATAGAGCAGAAAAAAAGACGCAATAAAATAATAAAAAAAGGGAACATGTCAAAAGTTTTATTTTTTTTATTTTTTTTAATGACCGGTTGGCCTGAAAGGAGTTTTCCATAAAAAAAACTGCCAATTTCTTGCAAAAATAGTGCCACTCTTATTTGGATGTGACATTGCATTGTTCACAAAGAGGTTTCACTGTGGTAGGAGATAAAATGATGAAATGGTCACCTGATGAGCAAAACCACAGTAAATTTGCAGAACCCCTGAGCTTTCAGCATTCGACACCCGGTGGCTGGAGAAAATGGATGCAGCCATAGGCTCATCTCTTATGATCACACAGCTTATCTAGATATGAATTTATCCTTTATGCTAAATGAGAGTCCAGTTCCTTGGTAGTTTGTCAGTTGACTCAAAGAAATAACTACTTACTAGAGATGAGCGAGAATAGTGAAATATTTGAAAGCTTGAAATTCGATTCGAACAGACTGCGATGTTCGACTATTCGATCGAATATCGAACCCCATTAAAGGGGCTATCCAGCGCTACAAAAACATGGCCATTTTCCCCCTACTGTTGTCTCCAGTTTGGGTGGGGTTTTGAAACTCCGTTCCATTGAAGTAAATGGAGCTTAATTGCAAACTGCACCTGAACTGGAGACAACAGTAGGGGGAAAAGTGACATGTTTTTGTAGCGCTGGATAGCCCCTTTAATGTCTATGGGAGAAAAATGCTTGTGACTTATTGACCTCAAAGTGGTCGAATTTAGGTTGACACCTCCAAAAAAGTCGCATATTACGCCACTATCACAACCTCTCAACAATACACTCCAAACACGATATACGGCGACAGGTGGCAGATGTTTTACTGCTTTCAATGAGGCGCAAAGCACACAAAAAGCCTGCAACACTTTTTCTTGGTTCAACTATGCCTACACAGGCATATATACTATATGTCAAGATTTACGTGTGCCAACAGGCGACAGGTGCCAGGTGTTTTACTGCTTTCAATGAGGTGCAAAGGGCAATCAACTACTGCGACAATTACTAACTAGGACAAAATATTCAGACACAAGTCTATGCAAATATAAGCTGCGTTGCTGCCTGTCTGTGTCAATACCTGATATGCTGCTAGACAGTCTATGCACTCTGAATAGAGGAAGCAACTACATGCTGTCTGTGCTGTGTAGTAACCCTGATAAGCCATTTTATGGTCTGTCGTGCCTACAATCTCCCAAAATCCTCCCTGTCCCTACTCCAAAATCTATCCACTCAATTACAGTGAAGGAGAAAGTAGTCAGCAGAAACTGCTTGCCAGGTCACATGAGTAAGCCAGTCAATGAATGTAGATGCTGTTCTCGCGATGCCAGCTTGCTCCTAGGGCCTTTCACCCCCCCCCCCCTTCCCTGCATAGTTATTGGCTAGAAAAAGGCGCCAGACAAGGTAGGAGGAGGAGTTTTTAGTCGCATGCTCAATCAAAAACGAGTATTTCGGATAGTGTAGTATTCGATCGAATAGCAGCTGATGTTTTTAGTTTAGGCCCTAAAGGCATGATCAGCCGATTGTTGTCATTGACTGATCGTTGTCTTTATTACACGGGGCAATACTCAGCCACCCAGTGTCAGGGATCTGGTCAGCTGAATCTAACGAGGGCTTATATTTCAAGCTTATTCCAAAAAGCCTTCAAAATGACGCTAGGTCTTATTTTCGGGTAGGTCCTATTTTCGAAGAAGCGCGGTATAAGATGTTGGCTCTATATTACAGCTAATTTGAAGGAAAGGGTTAATGTCATGGACAGACGTTCAGAAAACAAGTAATTAGAGCCGGTCCTGGCTTTGCTCCGAGTCTGTCATGTCCTAAATGGAAATGGTCAATAACTTACAGACCTCTTGGGATACTTGTATATGGAGAAATATGGAAACCGCTAGTGGAAATTCTAGTCGAGTGAGGAGCCTTTAAGGCGTAAAAGGCATTTGCATGTCTGGTTTAGAATGACAGTCTTAAGATTTAGTAGAGGTAGTTCACCCCATCATAGGAATATATTGACAGCGGTGACGGTAATTAGGAGCTGTGGGGAGTTAAGATATCTCACATCATGTTAAATAGTAGGATCTGCCAAGTGAAGTACCTCTATGTGATATCAGGGAGTCTCTCAGCACAACGTACATGTCCATTTTGACATGTCCTTCACGTAATTATATCCTATATACGCTGGCTGAGATTTACATTTGGAGGAGTACATGTATCTTCTGGACAGCCTTAATAACCTCTGGGTAGTGATAGCACCTTACTGGAATATGAAAGAGTTTATTATTATTCAGGAATACTGTCTACCATCTGAATCTCCATTGTCGAGTGACAGCGACATCTTATGTGGCCTATGGAATGTCTGTGTCCTTTGAGGTAACGATCATGAATGGCACACTTTTTACGTGAGTTGTCAAATTATTTCGGAAACTTTCAGAAGTTCAGTATTTTTCCTTGTAAAATGAAGAAATCAGTTCAACCTTTTCTACTCATCAACCGGAGTTGCTTTTCTTCTTTTCCTTGGACCGCCCCAGTATACAGCATTTTTGCTGCCTGTTTTGTAATCTATTTATGCTGCCTCTGTACTTATATCGTATCTAGATTGCTTTGTAATTGCTGCTGACTACAGTTTATGATTCTATTCACTATACTGTTTAATTCATACTATTTTCAGTTTAATGTCTTTTTTATGTATCGACTGTGTTGCTTTTATTCGTCTGTCACTAAACTAATGTGATTTTTACCATCTGTATCCTTTTTTTTTTTTTTTTTTTTCTTTTCTTTTTTCTTTATGCTCATTTTTTTTAAATCTCCTGTATTTTGCAAGTCTTTGGAAATTACCCGTGCATAGAGCGGCGCCATACACGGGAACCAGATTGAAAAACTGACTGCGGCACCGGCTTGCCCGTGACGGCACCGTTCTATCCCTGTGTCAGATTAAAGAGGATGTACCTGATGGTACATCCTCTTTAAATATTATATATTTAGCCATTGTCTCACCCTTCCTTTTAAAGTCCTCAAAATTAATAGCGTAAAGGTAAATTGCCCCATGCAGAAAACTGTCTATCAGCAGTTTTGTGTTGGCAGAGACTTCAGAAGAGAAGGATTTAGGGGTAGTGCTTTTTGCTAAATTAAGACACCAGTGCAACCAGGTAATAGGGAAAGCTAATCGTATGTTGGGCTGTATAGCTAGAGGTATAAACCAGTAGGAAGAGGAAGATTGTGATCCCGTACAGAGCTCTAGTACCAGCAGCCACCAACTGAGCCCGACAGACCCTATTGACTTTAATGAAGTCTGTCAAGATTGGTGTGTGTGGGGGGGTCATGTTTGTTTTTCATTTTAGAAACAACAATCTTTGCATCCATGTATAATCTTTTTTGTTCTATTGCTTCATATGCTTCAAAGTTTGAAAGTCATCAGAATTAAAGTTTGGTCCTTCCTAATCATTTATAGTGTAATACCAATATAGCTGGTATTAGAATTCATATTGTAGTTGTCACCCGAGCTTTTCTAGTTTGCAAAATTGGTGTATATAGTAACTTTTATAGAATAAAGCATGAAGCAAAGGTCGATCTATTGACGTACAGACTGGCAGATCAGTCAGTAAAGGGGATGTTTTATAAAAACAACCTCCTGGTTTCCAGGCCAGCCCAGTAATCATATGATGTTGTGGTTACTGGTTCTGTGGAATGTCCATGTAATCCATGGAAGCATTGGTCCAGTTGAGTCTGTACTTGACATTAGAGGTCAACTCAAGGGCATAGTTGTTTTTATTTTATTTGTTATATTTCTTGGATAAAAGTGGTCTTTAATTTATTGAAGAGATACAAAAACCTCTTTGACCTTTTACTTATCAAAAGTATTGCATTACTTGCATAATTTTGCATCTCTTGTAAGGTGTGTTCCATTATTATGTTGAGGTATTCAGACAGCTTAGCACTTGTGTGCTTTAATAATTAACTGGATGTTTAACTTTTTTTTCCTTGTATAGACTTCATATTTTCTTCTAAGTTATGCATTTTTCATAGACCAAAGTTACAGTAATTTTCACAATTTAAAATTATGCCCTTGAGGATTTATGCGATGTAGATGAAATGTATTATTGAAGAGGCAGTAAAGGTCACCCTAATAAACTCGCACTGAAGCATGGCTTTCTGCATAGTCCATTTTTAATGGAATTTTTGTCCTAATATTTATTGTGAATGCTTTAGAAAATTAACAGATTAAATTTACATCGATGCTGAAATGACTATACGAAACTCGGGCGGAATAGATAAATTCCATTAATAAGGCATTCATAAGTTGTTGGATTGTCAAACACTGATATAAAGCTAAAACAAAGAATAGATCAGTGTATGTAGAGTTATAGATGATGTTTACATGTAGTCAGTCTGCCTAAAATGTATTCTATTATGGTTGTATACCAGTTTATATGCACATGTAAGTTTCCAGTCCATTTCTGGGGCACAGAATAGGTAAAAATTTACATTTTGTGACCCAAAAAATAGCCATATCTTTTCCAATGCGGATCATCAGTATAAATTGTTACTTACCCAGCACACAGGCTGTGGGGTCAACGAGGTGGTCCCTAGAGCATGCATGCCTTTCTTCTTGCTTAACCGCTCTTCTGTTTAACTAAGCCCCAGGGTAGCAAGGAGAGAGGCATTGTAGGCCTAGGGCATGGGGTACTCTAGGCCCAGCCTCTTTCACCCCATGTCGCCAGAATAAAAGATTTTTTTTTTACCGGACTACTGGCAGCAGGAGGTAAACAAACCCTGGCACTAGGCGTGGAGTGAAACAAGATAAGGAATGGTACCAGTAATTTGGGGGGTGGGGGGGTGGGGTGGGGGTGGGGGGGTGTTACAGATTCACTTTAAAATTAAAGTGAATCTATCAGGTGTTATGCTTTGAGCTCCAGTGTCAAGGAGGTGTTACTAAACCATACCATGCCTCCCCACCCTCTTGCCTTGACTCACATACAGGGTTTAGTGCTAGAAGCTGAACCCTGTACATCAATCATGCAGGCTGCCCATGCCATACCCCATTCTATGCACATGCAGATTCCGCCCTCTGTCTGAAGAAAGAATTGGTCTCCGGGGGGGGGGGGGGGGGGGGGGGCAGAATTTGACCATAGAATGAAGTTTATGGGACCGGCGGAAATGCGCGCAAGGGTGGTTGACGTGTCCAGATTCCTTAGTGTGCACATACCCTCATGTGGTACGATATTGGTGTATTTCAGCACATAAAAGGTACCTACCATTCAATGCATTATAACGTATTCGATTTTTCTCCAGTTTGGAAACTGTATCCTGCCACATGAGCAGAAAGTTAGGTACCTTTTAATGTGGCACGTATTTTGTGCTGCAAATAGTCCAAAATGTGTCCCTTGTTTGTTACTGCTACAGTCCACAAACATGACCAAAAGTCAGCCCATAGGGTATGGAAGTGGGCAAATGTAAAAGTCTGAAAGTGTCAAATTTACAGATGTGTTTTTACTTGAAACGTAAACACTTTGAGTAAATTGAGTAAAATAAGACTCAGAACGGTTTTATGCATAATAACCTCACTAGTTTTCTTATTTGAACTGTTTGTTCTTTAGCTCGTATACATATTTTTTTCTTCTTTTGTTAATGTGTGGGAAAAGCAGATTTTTTGGCACAGTGATTCCAGACATTGCTCATGTGCCTTTACCTTTCTAAATACATTGCGTCCCAAAGGACAGAGCGGTTTATCTTCATTTAAAAGCAGCAGACACGGGAGTGCTTGGACTCATTTCCTTAGGATTCCTGTAAAAACGAATAGAATTAACACGTTCCCTCAAAGACGGATAGTTTCAATCATTCCGCAGGCTTCCTTTGTTTGTACCTTTCTGTTGTCAGGTTTATCTCCAGTTTCCTCTTATTCTGATTTTGGCTTTTGTTTCATATGGCCACAGAGATGTGTTTTTTTCCTCTCTATTCTTTTTTTTTTTTTTTTTTTTCTGTCTGGTCATTGCTGCTGGAAATACATTGACAATATGAAAAAGTGGCTCCAAATAGCAGTCATTTCTATAAGCGAATCAGGATAAATGGCTTGGTCGGTAATAAAACAGCAGCACCTGGTTCATTCGGGCTCACAGAGGAATGGAACGATCTGTTTGTGGTGTGGCAGCTCCAGCGCAGAATAAACAGGGAATTAATCATTTTGGGAATATGTAGGTGTCCGGCAGTCTCAGGAGTCGCGGTCTGTGAAAACATTCATTGGGTGATACTCTCCACTGTTGTCATGTTGTATTACACTAATAGAACTGCAATAATAGACTGGCTGATTGGAGAGATCACCTCTCCTGCGAGAGAGCAGAAAACCAATCAATATGCAGTCTGTGGAGGGAGATTGGGTGTATCTCATGTTCTGCAGTCAATGTGGATTCTCTTTATTCTTTTCCACACTCGTTCAGACAAGTAAACAGGTGTTTGTAGCTCATTTCATGAACCTTTTTTTTTTTATCTTTCTTTCCAGTAATCTGGTTTGTCATTCATTAGCTCTTCGCTCGGTGAAAGGTTCTGTATAGTATTGTAAACTGTGTAATGAACTGAAACTGCAAGTATAATAAGACCTTTCATCTTAGAGTGTAACGTTGGGAATGGGCAATGTAGTTTAGGGGGTATTCTGAGTTATAATTTTTTCTTTTTAATGTGCTTGGCTTTGTGGATAACATAAGAAAGAAAACTTACATACTTACCTTCCTCACTTCTGCCGCCATTCTCCCATTGCCAGTCCTGCTGCACAATACTTCTGTTTGGAGTCGGCGTATGTCGACCATCAGCGACTGAGTAGAGACACAGCTGTGGCTGCTGATTGGCTGAGCGGTCAATGCTAGACACAAGACGGGCTATAGAATCGGGCCAGATCCAGCAGCAACAAAGGGATTAGTGAAGGTAATCATGGGAAACATCCTGGAAAGTCCCATACATACTACTTTTTTTATTATTATTATTATTAGACAGCAAGCAGGGCTTCTGTCTCCATCTTAAGTTGGCCAAATGGGAATCGGACACCAGGTCCTTCTATTTTGAATGGTCACTGTCTGGACCATAGTCCAGACATAGTCCAAGTTAAGTTTTGATGAGGCTTTCTCTCTTCTATGTATTTTACAGTAAATTGGAAATGAAGGCACTTATGTTTTGGACCTGCACTCTACTAATATTTTTTACCACAATCTCTTGGGCTATTGTTTGGATCCTGAAGATGTTCCCACCGCCAAAGTATGAATTCAAGCAGTTCAGATAAATTTCTGGAAATAAGGCTGTTAGGTTACATTCACACATTCCTTAGGTGTGGACCCATAGCTATGGACAGCCTATGGGAAGTGCATCTGTAGGTAGCCATAGGGTTTCCACAATGCATGGAACTATTCTATACAAAATAGAGATCTATGCCACAATTGCGGATCCGTCCTAGGACCTGCCTGTTATTTTCACAGCCCTGTAACACATACAAAACATGTGAATGGGGCCATTTAAAATAAATGGGTCTCTAGTGTTGCCAGTAATAATTGGTCTTCAGTTATGGGCGCACTATGGAACATGTGAATATAGCCTTATTTTATGCTAATCTTTGCCGATCTGTCCATTTTCTGGTGGAAGCTATCATCAACTACCATACCTGTTACCAGCAGCAGATAACCACATAGCTATAATTTTATAGGGTTTTTTTCTTCATGAAAAACGTGAGCATATTGCCTTGTCAAGCTGGCAGTATGTGTAAGATAACTATTTTGGCCAACAGATGTCTCTCCCGATAGCCGCCACACACCTATGTATGATCATGTATGCATAAATACCGTAGTTGTTTTCTTTGTAAGGAAAGGGGGGAAAAAAACGCTGCCCGAAGTATCTTAACTCACTGAAAAGAAAAGGATGAGGGAGTTTACATCCAGCCTGCCCGATTATTATTTGCCAACATTATAGACATTAAAGTCGTCTAGCCCCACTGATACATTCCCCACTGTAGACCGCCTCCACCGAGACAGATTGGAGAGCCTATAACAAGCAGAGGCTTGGGTGCACCCTGGCTGTCCTGTTTTTATCAGGATGGCCACGGTGACTATCACTCTTCCCCTGCAGAAGCCGCCTATGATAAATGTTTAGCTGGGTACAGGAAAATTAGCCAGCACTCTTGGGAGTAGATTCCCATATGCTACAACATACAAAAGATTTCCTCATCTCTTTAAATGTTTTTGAAGGTCCATGGATAAAAAAACCCAAGAGAACTGAAGTCAAAGTCTATTTTACTTGCTCAGCGACGTGAAATCCTTTTAATATGTATTATAATTGATTCTTGCAACTCATGGGACAATTTCACACAGCAGTCGTGGGCGGGCAACAATGGACATCAAAAACGGTGACTATAGTTTGTGTGTGATAAGAGAATATTAATAAGTAAGGGGCAGCTCTATGCCTTGTACGTCAGGCAATAGTCCTGATACAAGGCAAGTATTTCTCCGATAAGTAGGTATCTGTAGTTATAATTACATAATTATGTAGTTTTAATTACATAATTATGTCGGCGCATTTATCGATTTCATTTGTATGCCACAAGCTGACTTTAATCAGATCGGTAATGGTCCTATATAATAGTCTATAGTGTATGCATAGAATGGAGGCTGTCATTATTTACATGGCAAGAGTTTGCTGTGGTAGGTGGCTATTACTGCCTATTGGGTCATAAGTGCTTTAGCTGCTGGTACGGATCTTTGGGGTAATTTATATCAAACCACCAAATAATGTAATGTTATACGATGTGTCCAGCATTTTCAGTTGTGGCATTTATATGTAGCTTAGTGACGTCCAAAAACCAAGTGGCCATAAAATGAACTAAATGTTCACTCATTAATCGACCAAATCCTTTTATTCTTGTGACATTCTCATTGTGGTGTTACGTCGCCAGCCCTTCATACTCTACTTTCGAACTTGAAACTGCTATAGATGAACCAATACTTGACTATATTGGTAATGTGCAGTGTCTAGTGATGAGCGAACTTGCTGAACATTTGGGTTCATCTGAACTAACCCGAATACTTGGCATTTGGCTGCCTGAAAAGTTGGATGCGGTACTAGGGAGTCCTGGGAAACATGGATCGAAAGCCTACTAGACTCAAGGGTCAGATGCTTAAAAGAGGGCTTTTATTATTTAACCAGATTGATTTTTATTTTATTTTTTTGTCGTCTTTTATACATGTTGAACTATACAGCGTACTGTATAAAATGTTACACTACAGAGCCCTCACAAGCGCAAACCCTGCCATTCAAAGACATAGCAGGCGGTATTCTGCGCAGAGTTCGCGGGCGTGAACGAATCCCTCCTGATATGTTTTTGAATGGGAGGGTTCGCCTCCGCTCTGGGCTCAGAGAATTGACATGTCAATTCTTTGAGCCGAGAGGTGCGCAGGAGGTTCCCGGCAAGATCTCCCGGCCAAATCCATAGTGTGAATGGGCCCTTATACATTACTGAAGTCATGAAAGTGATGATATGGCCCTCACAAAACCCTGACCTCAACATCCTCCCTGCTGAATTCTTTTAAAAACTGTGTGCATGTTAGAAAAACCGATGCTGTTCCGAAGGCAAAGGGCAGTCACACCAAATACTGATGTCATTTAGATTTCTCTTCTGTTCATTTACTTTACATTTTGTTCACTGATCAATATAAGCCATTAACACTTCTATTTCTAGGCACATTCCTCCCGTGCAGCATTTTTTTTTCCATGGCTACCTAAAACTTTTGCACAGCACTGTACAAAGAGAACCATTTCAGATAAATCACTGTATGGACCAAACAGGGGCTCTTCAATACATCAAGAATGAGAACTTGTATGATTCTTCTGCCCTCACACGCAGCTTTCTGTTCTGATAAATGGCCACATTAGTCTTCTGTCTACAGATATGCACAATATCTTGGCATTGTATGAATCTATCACAACACTGATATTAGTCATCCAAGACTTGACTGTCAACATTCAATGGCGCTTTACTGGAAGCACGCTGCCTCTTCTCTGTAAGGAGACCAAAGACCATCTTACCGGCCATGCCCATATGGCTCTATTGACATTAGGATTCAGACAATTTTAATCAATTGTAATGGTAATTAGCTAGAAGCCCAGATGATTAAAGACATAAGTAGAAGGCTTTGTTCTCATGTTCAGATTTTTAAAGCCAAGTTACGTTTATAAAGTAAAATTAGTTTTAAAAACTTACAATTCTCCTCTTTTAATCCACTCTAACTGGTGAAATAGAAAAACACTTTTTTAATGCGAACTCTGTTTTTGCTCCTGTCAATTCTTTGAGCGGAAAGACGCGGAGGCATGAGAGCCCTCCTATTGAAAGACATAGCAGACAGGACGTAGTGTGAACGGGGCCCTAAGAGACAGCTTTTATTCTGGCGGCGCTGGGTCAAAGATTTTTTTATGACTTGCCTTCCTTCTTTTTAACTACGCCCCAGGGGTCGCAAGAAGAGTGCAGGCTGCCAGAACCAAAGCGTTTATTTACCAAAATAACGGCGCCTGGGGGGAAACAGACCCCAATACCAGGCATTGATTACATTAGACTATGGAACAGTACTAGTTGGTTGGGGATGGGTACAGATTTGCTTTAAAGCAACTCTGTACCCACAATCTGACCTGGGGTCCGTTTGGCAGGTGATGCAGTTATTGTCCTAAAAAACAACTTTTAAACTTGCAGCCCTGTGCCCAACGGCCGGGGCTTAGATTGTGTATGCATTAGGCTGGCACAACCTCTGTCCCTCCTCCCCGCCCTCCTCATCATTAGGTATGCTCCAGGCAGATTGTCTACTATTCCTTAGCTGTGTGAATACTGAACATGGGCTGGATCGTTAAACACCTGTTCAATGTTCTGACAGGAGAAAATGTTCCAGTGGCATTCCTAATGATCAAGAGGGTGGGGAGAAGGGACGAAAGGGTGGTGCAAAGTTAGGGCACAGATACTCTAAGCCCTGGCCGTTGGGCATACGGCTGCAAGTTTAAAAGTTGTTTTTTAGGACAATAACTGCATTACCTGCTGAACGAACCCCTGGACAGATCTTGGATTAAAAGCAGCTATCCGAAGGTACAAGTGGTTTGGGGGGGTCAAATTGTGGGTACAGAGTCGCTTTAAATTGTAACATGTATATGATTATCATGGTGTAAACCTCAATCTCATAGAAAATTTTTGAATATCGGCTATTACTTACTAATGACATACAATAAACATGACTTTAATGAATCTATTAATCATTGACATAGAGGTCCTTGTATGTAATTCCTCAAGCATATGGCTATATCCTGGCCCTGTAAAACCACAGGGCACCCTCCCACTTTTAGTTCTGGAGAAGAATATCTCTAAATGTGCCGCATTGTTTAAGCCACCAATTGCTGAGACACAGCCCCTGCTGATCTGTAGTAAAGGGCTTACGTACAGGGGTTATCCAGCCCTCCAAAAACATGGCCACTTTCCCCCTACTGTTGTCTCCAGTTTGGGTGGGGTTTTGAAACTCATGTTCATTGAAGTAAATGGAACTTAATTGCAAACTGCACCTGAACTGGAGACAACAGTAGGGGGCAAAGTGGCCATGTTTTTGTAGCGCTGGATAACCCCTTTAAAGCCTATGACCGAGCTAGGGATTCATAATTATTGGTGATTCTCTCCAAAGAAACTTTTTTCTTGGAAAATATTGTGTATTCTATAATGAATTGAAGAGTAGATTTCTATTGAGCAGTCGTTTCTGCCACTTCATGGAAGACCTGAGCGCACATATGGTCACGATTACAGCTCTGCACCGCGGCACTTGGGGGATTTTAATCATATTGGAAACACAAAGTATTTGTAGCAGTTTTTACCTGCGCTCACAAAGGAATCATTTTGTTCTCGGGTATGAGGCAGTGAATTGGCCATTTGATGATTTATCCCTTTTGTTTAGACGGGTAATGTGAAGGCTCGTCTCCGCGCTACCCCTTGACACATTTCACGTGGCCTACTTCCTACTGACAGCTGGAGAACTCTTCATTGAACAATTTGTCAAGGGAAAACTGCAAGGACCAGCAGTGCTGAATGATCCCAAAAAGAGGGCAGCAAACTGTCAAGCTTTTCTTTTAAGAATGTGAAAAATAGAACATCAGATTATTCTCGGGCAGCTTAACAAAAGAAATTTCCTGGGAAGCTTATGAAATAATATGAAGACTCAAGCTGTTCATTTAATGTTTATGGAGTATGTTATAGTACTATACGGTATAATGTCACTCCGTGCGTCTGTGTTACCAGAGATACTGAAATTTCGCAGTTCCAGAAAAAAACTATTGATATTTTGCCATCTTTCAGAACACCCATAATAGAATTAGAGCAAAGCAGACAATTAGATGAGTGGCTGGAACTATAAATATAACAATGGAATGAAAAATTAGTTTTGCTATCATTTATTTTGGATTGGGCCAGTTTGGATCCCTGCTTACTGGTGAAGCCTTTGCAACGGTTGGCCATATAGCAACCAGTAATGTGTAGTGTAGAACAGTGAGATTCACCCTGTTGCATTCCAGCTTCCAGATTTTTGGGAGTTTTTGATTTGTTACAGGTTAGTGAACCCCAGTGCAGAATATAGAGGGCTGTGCCATGGATATAATGCATACATGCATGGAAAATGCCTGGAAAAGTTGGAAAATGTAACTGAGCAATCTAGTTAGAAAAAGGCTGTATTGCCGGTTGTCACCTTTTCTGGCCATATGGCTTTTAGATATCTGCAAAATGTGGTGGGTAATTGTTCATGTAGATTAATACACCTTTCATATGTAGTAATGGAAAAGATAGCAGGAATGTTGACAGGACTGATGATTAAGAATGGGCTGGAAGAAGTGTCTGGCTGGACGCTTCTCTACCTGGTTCACGGCTAGAGACAGCTACTAAAGTAAGTCTATGGAGCTGTTTTCTACAGCAAGCTGGGGGAAGCTTGTTCTAACAGACTCCGACTGATCAAAACTTTTGACATACATTGAAAGGTGTGTTTTGTTTTAGTTTTTTTAAGTGATTGTAACACTTTGAAATGAATAAAATATTGTAATGTTGAATACTAGAGATGAGCGAACTCCGAGTACATTTGGGTTCATTCAAAACTAAACTCTCAGCTGATTACTGGTGGCTGAAAAAATTGGATACAGTCCTAAGGCAGCCTCAAAAACAAGAGTACAACCATAGGCCCTAGGCTGTATCCATGTTTCTAGGAGCTCCTAGGGCTGCATCCAACTTCGGTTTTAGAGGAACTTGAACGTATTTAAAGTTTGCTGCCAAACAGATCTTTCTGTGCAACAGAAAGATCGGTGTCCACTGTAATTGATGCATGTTAAATAGAGATGAGCATCTGAACCTGGAAGTATCTGCATTTGATTACCAGTGGCTAAAGAAGTTGGATGCAGTTGGATGATACTTTTACACGGAGCGATAATTCAGCCAATCGCAAGATTAACGATTCCGAATAAACGATGTGTTTAGACGGAACGATATATGGTACGGGAGAATCGTTTTGCGATCATATTACGATCATTTAAGCCTATCTCATACATAGCTTAAATCGTTGAAAGACTTTACACGGAACGATCTGCGAATTTTGTGCGAACGATTTGAGAACTTGTTGAAAGATCAAAATGAACGATTTCTCGCTCCTCGCTTGATCGTTCGCTGTGTTTACACGGAACAATTATCGCTCAAATGCGATCGTTATTGTGCAAATTCGAACGATAATCGTTCCGTGTAAAACCACCATTAGACTACGGGAAAAACATGGGTACAGCCATAAGCTGTATCCATGTTTTCTGGCACTTCCTTAGGGCTGCATCCAACTACTTCAGCCACTGGTAATAAAATGCCAAGTCTTCTTAGTTCAGATGGACTTGGGCATGCTCGAGTTGCGCTCATTTATAGTCTTAAATTGTTCTTAAATTCTAAATGTGAAACTTTTTTACAAATTGGGCATTGTCACTTCCTTATCCACGGATTGCTCTCTTTTTCACTAAGCGATGCAAAACCTGTTCTATCCACTGCCGTTCCAATAGTGCCCTGTCCCCAGCTGCTTACCACCTCCTGGTGATGTCCCAAAGTGCATCCAATACTGTTGGAGTGTTTCACTGTCTGTGGCCAGTGAGTGTTTGTGCATCACAAGGAAGTGGTCAACAATGGGGCCTGCGGCAAAATGGCAGTGCTGGAGGATGAAGAATCCCTTCAAAATAGGGTACAACCGGTTTGATGTGTTCGTATCAGGGCCTAAGAGCTTCAGGTTACATTCCTTGATTTGTATGTCCTCTGACTTGGGGACAAATCATCATGTATGAAGGGTGCCGTTGAGGTAATCCGTATTTTTTGCTGGCAAAATTAAGGTGATTTGTATTTTTGGTAATTTTAAAAACTGGGTCCACAAAAATTACGGACGCTCCCTTAGAATTGCAGGGGTGCTGCAATTAGACGTGTCCTGTTTTTTTGCTTCATGGATTGTGGATCTGTAAATCTACGGACAGTGTGAAAAGCCCAATAGAAATGAACGGCTCATAAATTTGTCCAATTATGGACCTAAATGCATAAAGTCTGTCATTTATAGTTTTTATTTGATTAATTGTAGACCCACTTTATGAGGTCTGGATATTTGGGCTACCTGCATCATGGGATTGGCCCAGCTTCGTAAACGACTGTCATCACTGTTGAAGTTTCTAACGTGTGACTAGCTAAAATAATTTTATTATATCGTTTGGTAAAGGCTGGCTACCAAAGCATATCGCATTTAGTGGAGCTTTTGAGAACAATTTTAGGTGAGTAATGTATACGCTATTTCAAGCTATTGAAGTCAATTTTGACTTTGTATTTTCCCTTTTGTGTTGCGTAATGGCACATAGTGGAAATGAAATGGCTTTTATAGAAATGCTTCTTATCCATTCCTGTGGGGGATATTCTCCCCGTAGTGTCAGAGGTCGGCAGAGAACTGCTTTACCATGCATTACTGTGCCTCCCGGCAGTAGACGCTTTAATAAACATTCATCACGGAGATACTAGGCGCACAGTCTTCTAAATAAATGCCTCGCAGATAAAGTGTAGCTCCAAACTCTGAAGGTGCAGGACTATTAGAGCCACCCAGCAGCTTTTAATGTTTTATTGTTTTAACATTACAGCGGTGTAATTATTTGTAGGGCCTTGGGTTATAGCGGTTTGCCCCATGTCAAGTGACTTTCAATTCTTCCTTCAAACGACATGACAGGGTCATCAGATTTTCTTGACCTTATTTGGCTCACGGAGTTGACAGAAAGTGGATATTCAGGCTGGGGTATCCATGAAGAAATAGCCAGATGTGAGAAGGAAATATGTCTTACTAACTAGGTTGTCTTTTCTCTGTGACAGATGACATTGTTAGAGAGAAGGGAATAAATGACATACTGTATACAGTGTCTGTATGTATATCAGTTCTCACTTTACATTAGGAAAATTTAGTCAATTTGCACTCTGAGAGAAGTTCGCAGATTTCGGTGCAGGATCTTTGCATATAGTGTATTGAAATCTGCAAGAATTCTTTTTTAAATTGGAAATTCAAATTCACGTTCAGAAAATCTGAAGGGAAATGTTACTACTTACTTATTTTATTGATGCAGTTTTGATACGGACACCGCATTGGGCAATCATTGAATTAATCTCTTGGTTCGACACTAGAGATGAGTGAACCTCGAGCACGCTGGGGTCCATCTGAACCCAAACTCTGCATTTGATTAGCAGTGGTCTGAAGAAGTTGGTTGCAGCACTTAAGGCCTCCTGGAATACATGGATACAGCCATTAGACAAACCCAACCGCTCTCGAAGTTTGCTTATTTCTATTCGGCACCGACGTACTGGGCTAGTGGGCCGTAATGACAGCATGGGCGCGCCACAAGGGAAGGCATGCCTCTCGGTGATGTCATGGTAACACAGAGCTTTGAGTAACGTCCTTTTCACAAATAGTCAATGATGACTACTTGCGAAAAGGACCAGATGACTAATTGGCGGTAATTTACATAGAGCATGGGAGTTTACAAAAGAAAATGTACCGATTTATACCGGGAAAGGACGCAGGGTATATGAACATGTTTGGGAAGTGTGCTGGGTGATGCATCAGCCAATTTCCTTAACGTTATAGGCATTTTGTTTACTGATTGGTTTCCTTGAATCTCTACTTCAGGATTTTTTGTCAATTTGTACATTAAACTTGTAAATAAAAGGGCTTACAGAGAAATTTATCAAGGGCTTTGCGTCTATTTTTAGTTAAATAATTGGATTTTTCACCCAATTTTGATCAAAGTTCTATTTATGAACCAGTGTTCGAGTGAATAATTTTTAGATGCAACTTTTTTTTTTTTTTTTTTAATCTGCCTGTTTTGAGTATTCACCCAAAAGTTTGGATTATCCGGGATAAGCACACAATTTATTATTTGCGATTTTATAAAAGGTCGCACAAACAGGTGAAGGCCTATGTCTGGTTAGTTCCAGGGGAATATGTTTACACAATTTTTTTCAAATTTTGCTGCAACTTTTTACTTGGATACATTCACTATGGCAGTGCTACATTTTAATAAATCATTCACAAGATATTGGAACAAAATACACACTAATCCTCATTAGAAGAGTCACACACATTAGACTCCTTAACTGCCCCCCTTAGTGCTTAGTCGTGCCTCTGCCAATTTGTTTTAGCAATCTGTGTTGCCCCCAGCCCCCCACCGCTTAAAACTTCTGACATGTCACTGTGACATTTCTAACTTTCTTAAAAATGATAGGTGTCCTTTCATAATTCTGTACAATGAAGGGGATATTTAATTTCACCAGGTACTACAGTTTGCCATAAAAAAAAACCTGATAGAGATTGCTTGTAATTTTTATGTTTCCCAAAGTTTTCTGTGGATTTCTACGGTAACAAGCCAATCATTATGGAAATGTTGTGCACCGAAGGCATTCATCTCTGTTAGGCAATAAATAAAATTAGAGAATGAAAAATTGTTTGAATAAATAGCAGGTGCACAGAATGAGCTTTTCCGTGCTCACTAAATGACGGGGACTAGGACAAAAGTTGGGAAAGGTCAAAAGAAATTGGAGAATTCCAAATGTTAACTATTGCAAATGAAAGCAAAATACAAGAAGAAATTATTTTATTCTGTTCTGGATAATGGGTAATAAATTTGAGTATAACCTTTTCAGAGAGAAATTTCCAATTGAAAGCCTTATAATATAGCAGTGGATTCTAAGAATTTTGTTCTCCAACCCCCCCTCAAAAAAAGAAAAAAAAAATATTTGTGTGTGTATATAGGGTATGTATGTGTATGTATTTGTATTTTTGTGCGTATAAGACTACTTTTTAACCCAGGAAAATCTTCTCTGAAGTCAGGGGTCGTCTTTTACATCGGCTGTCGTCTTATTGGGCGGGTGATGAAAAACTTTGGCCACATGAAGGGCAGAGCAAGCTGCAGGTGTCCGGGGTTAGGACTGCAGCAAAGCGGTGCAGGCACACATGTGAGATCTGAGAGGCAGAGAAGAAGCTACAGTAATACCGGTAGGATACAAGGGCGGGAGAAATAGGTGTGTTTTTCTGGGCACAGCGCCACTCTACCCTCTTTTTTTTTTTTTTTTTTTTTCCATACCCCAGACGCCTGCAGCTTCCTCTGCCCTTCGGACAGTTGCCGCATACAAAGGGGATGTGGCGGTGGACGCTTTTGAGCTCCCTTATAGCCTACAATTGTACCTCCTTCTGTGCCTCTCAGATCTCGCTGCTGTTAGAAGTTTTTTATTAATTTTTATTTGGTGTGCATTGGAAGAGGGGTAGTCTTATACAGAGAGTATATCCCAAACTCTATGGGGTAGATTTATCAAACATGGTGTAAAGTGAAACTGGCTAAGTTGCCCCTAGCAACCAGATTCCAATTTTCATTCCTCACAGACTCTTTGGAAAATTTAAAGGTGGAATCTGATTGGTTGTTAGGGGCAACTGAGCCAGTTTCACTTTACACCATGTTTGATAAATATCCCCCCTATATTTTTACTGGAAAAGTTGGGGGTCGTCCTATACACCCAGTCATCTTATATGGCGGACAATACGGTATACATGTATACTAGAGAAAAGCTATTTGGAGTTCGAGTCTAGTTGGGAGTTCAAGGTGTTATCCTGGTAAAGCAAAGCTAAAGCTACTGGCTGTATCCATCTTGAGATTTTTAAATTGAAGTAATTTACAAATATATATAACTTTCTAACACCATTTGATTTAAAAAACCCTTCACCCCCCCCTTCACTGGCGTACCGCTGTAAAAAATGTTTTGTTTAGATTACAGGTCTCTTTATTTTGTTGTTTTATTGGGTTTGTTTGGAGTTCATTACAAAACAATCTGAGATCAACTTTTAACCATGTAAAAACATGTAAGATTTCCATTGAGTAACCTTATAATTCAGTCTGGGAAGCAGCAGAAGAAACGAGTCTGAATATGAAATTGTCAGCTTAATGTTGAAATATTTCCCAACATGTTTTCCAGCAAATTGATCTTTTAGCCACTAGTGTCACAAAGTGCTGCGGAATCACCCGGATCCGTTTCATTGAAGGATTACCGCGCATCATCGGTAAACGTTACAATCAATAACCCAAGGATGTCTGCAAACAGTAGAGAAATATATGGCTTTGTTTGTTATTTAAGCGTGTGACGTTTATGTAACGTTGGAGAATTTATGTAGCTTTTATGGCAATCTAGACTCTGCTTATTTATGGCTATCGATGTTGGGCCTGACGTTGTTTGTAGTGTTGTCGGCTGCTTCATCGGACTAAACAGAATATACGGTGTTACTGATATTTACTATGTCATATTTAATTTTATCAAAAGTAAAATGTGATTATTCCTGGCATAATTCACTATGCTTTATTCCCTCTTTAATATTGGTACTAGCCGGATCCTGGACGCATACAGGTAAGAAGAAAGCTATTCCAAGTTGTCCTAGGTTCACATTCTTAGGGTGCTTTCACACACACCGGATCCGCAGTGGTTCCGCAGCGGATTCTACAGTGCGGATTTAATGCTGTGTTCATTCATTTAGTCAAATCTGCTGTGGATCCGCAGCAGAAAATCCGCTGCGGATCCGGTAGGTGTGAAGGCACCCTTAAAGAGCGTTTTCAATGTAATATTTGCTCACTATACAGGTATACCTCTAAGTTTTTTTTTTTTTTTTTTTTCATCACCTATTGTTAGTAAGTTATACAGATTTGTAAATTAATTTTATTTAAAAAAAAAATCCAGTCTTCCAGTACTTATCAACTGCTGTATGTCCTGCAGGAACAGTGCTCTTTGCTGCCATCTCTGTCCATATCAGGAACTGTCCAGAGCAGTATAAATCCTCACTATAAAATACTTCTACCGCCAGTATGTTACTAACGGATCTATTACTAATGTACTGTCAGTTGCACGGTCGCTAAAGGGTGAATTGTGGCCACAATGTTGCATCAGTAATGTTCTATCACCCTACTATACCCCACAATGCTCCAATCCAAGCTGTACGTCTTCATTCAGTTTCTTACAGTTTACCCCACTTGGACACTATTCTATTGGCTTTTACATACTAGGCACTTTATTAATGGCAAGAGACACAGGAACCCTTTAGCTTATGTTGGTCCCTGTAGCTATGACTGACTGTCCCCACACATAACATAACACATCCTATCGCATCGCTACAGTAATTGATTGGTTATTAAATTTTGGGTTTTAAAAGATTTTTGAGTTTTAAAACAACAACACCTGAACGCCCTAAGGCCTTCTCTAAGCTATAGCACCAAGGCTATTTAAATTTATGTGCTTTGATCCTTATAAGCTGCTGTCATATTGCTTAGTAGGTTGTTTTGAGTCCCTCGATACATATAGTTATTCTTTGCTAATTGATGGAATTGATTGATGGATCGATGGAACCTTTGCATGATTAATGTGGATCAGAGGACATTGCGGTATAGTGGTGGTTATTGGAATAACATTATCATTATTATTGGTCACAAATTATTCTGTTGTTACTGTACAGCTGACAGATTGGTAATAGAGTAGTGCATTGGTGGTATACTGTTTTATTTATATGGAGTCGCACCAAAAGGGATACCGTCCAGAGTCATGAAAACCAAAAGAACGGTATGCCAATGTATACAGTGACTTATATGCACTGGGTCCAATAAACGCAACAGTCTACTAGGAACTATGTTTGGTCCACTTCTAGCTGTGTACTGCTGTTTTGCTGTGCTTGCTACCCACCAATATACATCTACATAGCATTCTGCAAAGCACATGATTCTTTATAGAGAACATGGAAGAAAAGACTATTGTTTGCAGCAGGGGGGAGAATATTATGGAGCCAACTTTGAGAGTAAGGTTTTTTTGCCAAGTTCTATGTTACTACCATCCATAACTGTTTGCATTTAAAGGGGTTATCCAGCGTTAGAAAAACATGGCCACTTAATTCTAGAACCACTCTTGTCTCCAGTTTCGGTGCAGGTTTTGCAACTCAGCTCCATTGAAGTGAATGAAGCTTAAAGGGGTTGTCTTTTTCTTTCAAATGAACTGATATCAGAAAGTTATATAGATTTGTAATTTACTTCTATTAAAAAATCTCAAGTCTTCCCATACTTAGCTACTATATGTCATGCAGGAAATGTTTTATTTTCAGTCTGATACAGCGCTCTCTGCTGACATCTGTGGCCGAGACAGGAACTCTGTCTCGGTTTTCTATGAATCCCCATAGAAAACCTCTCCTGCTCTGGACAGTTCCTGTCTCGGCCAGAGATGTCAGCAGAGAGCACTGTGTCAGACTGAAAATAAAACATTTCCTACATGACATAAAGCAGCTGATAAGTATAGGAAGACTTGAGATTTTTTAATAGACGTAAAATACACATCTATATAACTTTATGACACCAGTTGATTTGAAAGAAAAATATTTTCGCTGGACAATCTCTTTAATTGCAAACCACACCTGAACTTGGAGGCAAGAGTGGTTCTGCCTCTGGAAGAAAGTGGCCGTGTTTTTCTAACGCCGGATAACTCCTTTAAGTTAGGCGCATCAATGAAGGTTTGCTAAATTGTTGCACCATGTATGCTTTTTTCCTGTGGTTTTTTTTCTGTTTAAAGGTTTCCTTGAATTAAGAAAATTGACTAAATACGATGATCTGTGTATCTAAAATCATGGATCATTTTTTTTTTTTCGTCCAGACTTAAAACTGACGCCTTTTGGATGTATCAAAACATCTTTAGGGTGCGTTCACACTTATCGGATCCGCAGCTGATTTCATTTAATTAACTGAACACAGCATTAAATCTGCACCATCAAATCTGCTGCGGATCTGCTGCAGATCCTGTAGGTGTGAATGCACCCTTAGTCATATCTAAGCAGCCTATAGGATTGTTTTTTTTAGAGGTCAAGAGCATTTTTCCCCCCTTGTTTTAGGCATTGCATTCTTTAGGATCCTTGGGTGCCCTTACTGCTCCTGATCATATTAGATGGTTATTGATATTTTAAAAATTCTCTGCTATGGCGGTTTGTGGAAAATTTGATAAGCATGTTTAAATCCATCATACCTGATTATTTGCTGATATTTCTGGCAGCAACTTATTCACCTCCTACCTATCAAGAGGACATGCTGGATAGGTTAAGTTCAGTATTGGTGTGAATGGGAGAAAGGTGATGGTTGGATAAAATTGAAGGTGGAGGGGCTTTTGTAAAGGCCCTTTTACTCGGGCCAATGAAGTACCCCTTACGAGCACTGATCAGAGATTGGCTCTCTCACAAGTCTTAAAGGGGTACTTCGGCGGGGGGGGGGGGAAAACTACGTCCACTCACTTCCCCGGTTCCAGTGGCGGGTCCCGCATCGCGGCGCTCCGGTCCCCGGTGGGAGGCGGAATCTGAGCGGACTTGAAACGGATCCCGCCTCCCTCACTGACTGGCTGAGCGGACCTGAGACGCCACGTCTCGAGCCCGCGTCAGACACCAGGAAGCGGCCGGGAATCGGGGACCGGAGCGCCGCGATGCCCCCCCCCCCACTGGCTACCCCTTTAAAGCGACTCTGTACCCACAATCTGACTCACCAGGTAATGCAGTTATTGTCTTAAAAAATAAAATTTTTAAACTGGGCCCGTGACCAACGGCTGTGGCCTAGAGTGAATATGCATTAGGCTGCACAACCTCTCTGTCCCTCCTCCCTGCCCTCCTCATCATTAGGAATGCTCCAGGCAGATCGTCTCCTATTCCCCACCCTTGTCCGCCCAGCACATGGGCTGGATCGTTAAGGACCTGTGCAATGTTCAGACAGGAGAAAATGTTCCAGTGGCATTCCTAATGATGAAGAGGGTGGGGAGGAAGGACAGAGGGGTGGTGCAAAGTTAGGGCACAGATACTTCCGTTGGGCACAAGGCTGAAAGTTTAAAAGTTGTTTCTTAGGACAAAACCTGCATCTCATGCCGAATGGACCGCGGGACAGATATTGGAGTAAAATCAGCTATCCGAAGGTACAAGTGGTTTGGGGGGTCAGATTGTGGGTACAGAGTCGCTTTAATCAAATGAGCGGCAACGTGAAGAGCAACTTTATGGTAGTTGTATAAATATTGCTCTTTGCACAGGAAAATTTCTTGGTGACTACTGGTGTTTTTAATTTCCTGCACAGAAGATGGGATCAACCAACAAATGAGAGGGTCACCACCTGTCGATAATTTGCCTTTGTAAAAGACCCCCAAGTCTTTGCCCAACCATCAGTTTCAGCTAATAACAAATGATTTTGCCCTGCCAGTAAATCTGATGAAAATGTCTGTAGCTGAACACATGAGAATATTTTTTCCCTTTTGTACTTGTAATTTCCTATTGGATATTAGCTAGTTTTTGTATGTTAAGTTGTCCCTCCTCTTCATTTATTGTACATCATTGCGTTGGTGCTGGATGGTATATGTTATATATTGTATTACATGTATATGAATAAAATAGTCTACATAAATTATGGTCACAATAAGAATATCATTTGCTGAGCCTTTAGCATAGTTGATTCTAGGGCATACCTAGTTGACCATACCTCATGCACATGACAGTATTTAGTATCTGTATAACCTACAAATTGTACAGAGCTATTATATGGAACTCATAGGAGCCTATGGGGCTATACTGTACCTCTATATTCTACATCTTTACACGTTAGTGAAAAATTGGCTGAATCTGTTGATTTTTGGCAGGATTGGTTGACTGTCTAATGCAGCGGTGGGGAACCCTCGGCCCTCCAGCTGTTGCAAAATTACAGTTCCCATCATGCCAGCTAAAAGCTTTGGCTGTCCAGGCATGATTTGTAATTTTGCTACAGCTGGAGGTCCGAAGGTTCCCCATCCCTAGTCGAATGTGTACGGCGGCTTCCTTACAGTCTCTAAACAGATGAAGTTAGGGAAGAGTAAAATTGGCCATGTTTGACTTTAGCTGCCTGACCCTTTTGTTGTTGGGAGTATAAACCACAGCCAGAGGCGTCTGCTTACTGTCCCTTTCCCTGTTCGGAAAAGGCACCAGCCAACACCTTTCGTACAGAGCCATATATCTCTTCTGTATGTATCCAATAGAAGAACACCGTATCTTGCTCCAGTCCATCAGATGCCACTCTGCCAGTATTTTACCAGGGCTTCCTCTTGCGGAGGTTTACAGACTTCATGTTCCACCTTACAGGCTCTATGCTAATACTAACCCAATGACTTAATAATAGGCTTTCTAAGCGTACTTTATATCTTTCATCAGTTTCATAGGAACCTGGGTATATTAGAAATGACACGTCTCCTTTGTGTGGTCTGACTTTACTAGTGCTTTGGGGTTCAGTATTGATTCAGTCCACAAAAAGAATTTACAATAAGTGTATAAGTTTTATGGTGTTTGCTGCAGAAGCTGACCTTGGCGAGACAACCAACAAGCCAGCTGATCAGTTATCTCTCGCAATGTACGATAGAGCGTCAAATATATTGTTTTTTTTTTAAATATAGTGCAGGCAGATTAAAATTTAGACCCCCCCCCCCCCCCAATTGTAAATCATGAACATATGCAAACTAAACTAGAAGTGTGCAGTTGATATATTGTAAATGGGGGGTGAATGTCTCTTTTATTGGCCTTATTCACATATTGGTGTCTTTCCACGTTTTAACAGAGCATGTACTTTGTTCTCTTTCAGAAAGAACTGAGCCTACCAAGACGGGGAAGCTTGTGAGTAAATGAGATGAATTTGTTGTAATGTCTCCTGTGAAGACTGACATTGAATTCATATTGATGTTTTATTCATGGAGCCGATATTGGCGGCTGAGTTACCAAACACACACTGTATGCAAAGTTCAATATTACAGTTCCTGTTGATTGGTATTTGCTTTACTTGTTTTATGGCGACAAAAATCAACATATAGCCGAGATATGATAAACGGTAAAGCATACGACGCTCTCTTGTTAGATTGTAATTTGTGTTTTATTGATTGACTCTTGTCCTCGAATTCTCCTTGGCAATTAGCTGAAGAGACATAGACTTCCAAACATGAGATATATATATATATATATATATATATATATATTAGATTAACTTTCAAATGTTTTAAATTGGATTTTTACAAATTAAACATACAAAACTATAGCCCGAGAATATGGGCTAGTAAAGAAAAAAAAATTATTTTGACATTTTTATAAAGAGTTGAAAACATTGCCTTGTATAGGGTGATAAAATACATGATACCTGTCTTTTAGCTGATGGCTGTATACAAAGTTATAAAATCATGTTTACTTTCCAAGCTCAAATGTCAAGCAGGCAGTGCTGAACTATGATGCATGTCCCCCTCCCTTTCTCACTCCCTCCCTTTCTCACTCCCTCCCTTCCAAGGGAGGGAGACCCGTGTGCTCAGCTCAGCCTCTTTGACACTTAAGCTTGGCAGGAAAACATGATTTTACAACTTTGCAAAAAAGCCATCAGGATGCTAAAATAAAAAATACCGATCAGTTATCTGCTCATGTCAGCCAACCCATGGAGTGGACACATTTCCTTTTAAGATTTTTTTAAGATTTTTCCCAAAATTGACACCACACCTTTCCATCGGTTGTGTGTGATAGTACAACCTGGCTTCATTCACTTTAAAGAGTATCTGTCAATTAGATAGCTGTTAGGTCAGGGAGCCACCTGGTACTTTTCATATATCTGTCTGTGGTTCCAGAATACTGATTCTTCTTACCATATCATAAAAGCATTTTCTAAGAGGCTTTCCTGAGCTTCTAAAATGGAGCAAGCTGTATCATCTCCTCTCTTCCCTCTCCCATACCTGACCCTGCTTCAGGTGTCAATCAAGCAGAGAGAGGGAGAGAGGAGGCATTCTAGCTTGTAACTGTTCAGGAGCTTTGGAAAGCCTCTGACTATTTGTGCCAGTGAATAAAAGGATGTTTCCACATTCTGGAAGCACAGCTAGATATTGTCCTAACACCTTTCTAGCAGCAGTTTGGATCATGAATTGCAGCTGACTGATTCCATTTAATGGAGCGGAGTTGTAATGTCACAAATAAACAAGGACAGATGTGGTGCTGTTTTTGATTCCTGAAAAAAACCTTTAAAAAGAATTCTAATAAAGACTGGAATTTTCTTGTGGAATTTCTATTGCTCTAATTTCCAGTAGATTTAAGCAGTCGAGAGCAGCTGGAATTTCCATGTTCAGCATGAATAGACTGGTGGAGCATCCCAACTCTCTGTAGCCCCAGGAGCTGCTGGTTTCTAGACTTCCACTCTTGTGTTTAAAGGGCAAGAGTATTCACGTGATGTCTGTTGTTGCAGAGATATATAAACACACTGCAGACTCATCTGAGTGGGTCTTTCAGAAATCCTTGTACATGCTGACATATCTTACGTTACAATGTGAATATATCTTTACATTTTCATTGTCAGGTTTTTATCTTTTAATGCGACTCTGTACCCACAATCTGCCCCCCCCCCCCCCTAAAAAAAAAAAACTGCTTGTACCCTGGGGTCCGTTTGGCAGGTGATGGTTATTGTCCTAAAAACACTTTCAAACTTGCAGCCCTGTGTCAAATTGACGTGACCTAGAGTGTGTGTGCCCTAGGAGTACACCGCCTCTTCATCTCTCCTCCACGCCCTCTTCACCATTAGGAATACCCCCCAGGCAGAATTTCTCCTATTCATCACCTGTCTGAACACAGGTGCCTTAACTGTCCAGTACATGTGCAGTGTTCAGACAGGTGATGATTAGGGGAAATCCTTCTAGCGCCGTTCTTAATGATGAAGTGGGCAGGGAGGAGAGATGGAGAGGCATAGTAGGCCTAGGGTATAGACATTGTAGGCCACGCCAATTTGACACAGGGCTGAAAGTTTAAAATTAGTTTTTTTAGGACTGCATCACCTGTTGAACGGACCATAGTCATCCGACGGTACATTTGTTTGGGGGGGGTGGGGGTGGTGGCAGATAGTGGGTACAAAGTCGCTCTAAACATGGTCAAAAGAACATGTCTGCAAGTAAGTGCCCACATAGCCCACAACCCTGCTTGACTTCAGAATGTTTTTCATGGTTTCTTTAAAACAAAAACAATGAGCAATGTTTACGTCATATATGTATATATCCCTTAGGCTAGGTTCACACTGCGTTTTCAGCATCCGTTTAACGCATCCGTTTTTTGCAAAAAACGCATGAAAAACGGATTGCAAAAAACGGATTCATTTGTGTGCATCCGTTTTTCTATTGACTTCCATTATTAAAAAAAACGGATCCGTTTTTTTTGACGGACCAAAACGGACAAAAAAACGTTGCTGACCCTATTTTTCTGGACGTTAAAAAAAACGGATCCGTTAAACGGATGCTGAAAACGCAGTGTGAACCTAGCCTTATACTGCTTTGTGTGTCCTTTTTGTTATTTTTATATGACCACTGTGAAATATATTATCCAAGCATACGTAATCCTGCAACTTGGTTCCATTGTTCATGTGTTTTTGGCCATTTTATTGTCCGTGGTTTTATATATTGAGAAATACAACTGCTGTCATCTTAAAGTCACGTTGTGGAGATCATTTTATGACGGGCGCCTGGTGGCAAGAGTGGGATATCGCCTGCTGCACTGTCATAGCAAGAGATACGAGCGGCGTCTGAAATTTATACCGATGACAAATAGTAGCCTCAATAATATTTGTTCATGACTGTGATAAGCCGAAAGATTGATAACATAACATTTTTGCTAGCTGACAAAAGATGATTTATTCCTGTACTGTAGCCATTGTTTCATTTCTAAATAGTTATGACATGAAAGAATTCATAAAGTGCTGGATATGCGGCAATATGTCGGAATAATTACTGGAATATTAATTACATGATATATTTGCTGGTATATTACATGAAATCCCTTTATTAAGGGGGAGGGGAGTACAAGTAATAAGGGAATATGTCAAGACTAAGAATAATTATAAAATCTGTAATACAGTGGTGCCCTGGATTATGAGCATAATTCGTTCCGGGACTGCGCTTGTAATCCAAATCCACTCGTAAACCAAAGCAAATTTTCCCATAAGAAATCATAGAAATGCAGACAATTGGTTTCACATCCCAAATATAATGATTTATTATTCTAAATAGCATGTGAAACCAATAAAACAAACATTCAGAAACAGCAGAATATGTGATATTATAAGTTACTGTACAGTGATGGAGAGGATGGGAAACACAAGGGCTGACAGAGACTGCAGGGAGCATAAAGGAAAGAGCAGGGCAGATGTGGGCACATACATGCAGCACTCTGTCCAGGGAGAGAGGGGTTACAGCTATGAAGAGATTACGTCCACAGTCCTGTCCCCTGATGTAAGCCCCAGCCTAAAGTGAATCTGCTATGATTTGGAAGGTGAGGGAGACTTCCTGGGTCAGAGTACAGGGCTGTAGACCTCACTATGCAGACCATGCCCCTCCTCCAATCGTGCTTCCACCCAGTACAGGGAGCTCTTAAACCAAAGCAATGCTCTTAAACCAAGTCACAATTTTGAAAAATGGTGGGCTCTTAAACCAAAACCAAAACTTTTAAACCAAGTTACTCTTAAACCAAGGTACCACTGTATATCATAAACTGAAAGTAGATTAAGTTAAAAAAAAATGTATTTCAGTCTTAAAGGAGAACTCCAGCCAAATGTGAAAAAACAGGCTTGGCAGAGGGTACTGGGATCATAATAAAGAGGTGAGACTTACCTGTCCCAGTGTCCACTCAGCACAGTGTCGGCGCTCAGTCACTCACTGATCTCTTGTAGCTTTCATCCTGTGATGTCACAACCCTGTTTAGAAATAGAAGCTCAGCCAATCAGTGATTAAGGTGGGACACCTCTGTATTCACTGACTTGCTAAGTGGCTAATTCCTGCCGGGTCATGACAGCACAGGAACTAGTGGAAAACAGGAGATTGACAGTGAGCTGTTGGCGTTGCGGCACCAAGACTGATAAGTATCACCTCATTATTATGTTCTTACCCACTCTGCCCTCCTTGTGTTTTTTTTTTTTTTACATTTTTTTACATTTTGCCAGACTACCCCTTTTTAGGTCCCTACGCATTTTATACATCTGTTCTTTGCTAAACCCCGCTCGCAACAGGTTAGGCCATCATTATAAAATGTATGGTGCTCTGCCAAGACACGACCGACAAATGATGTTGGTGGAGATGATCATCAAGCATGATGGAAAATAATTTCCAGACCTCTTTGTTCTTGGAAAAATAAGCGGCCGCCAGAACTGTCTGGCTGCAACCTAATGCTTCACCGTAGAAAACACAGGAGCGCTCTGCTATGCCAAAAGTTTGTGTAATGGAAGGACAGGCGATATAACTGTTGGTGGAACAATTATCCGTTTTTGATGGTGTATGACCTATTTCAGACATTTGGGGGATTGGCCAATGATCCAGTGTAATGAGTGATCCAGCATATTCTAGTAATTTGGATGTTGCCTTTTTTTTGTATTCCGATATTATAGGATGTTTTTCCTAAGTTAAATTTCAATGTTATAAAATAATCAGCAGACCTAAGTAGCTGTTTGTCTCTATTACAGTCTATGGGCGGTTGAGCCCCATTGTGTTTCTCTTAGTGTTTCAGTGGGCGAGCAGTCGCTTTTAAATTCATGAATTGATTTCTCGCTAACCTTGAACCGCATCCTGCATCCGCTTCCTCCTAATATTAGTCACCTTGATCTGAAATACAACGTACTCTAATTTATTACATTTTAATTATTTTTTTTCCCCTTCTACAATTAGCTGCTAATTGTTAATGAATAATGTCAGTCAGCGAACCCTCATGGGTTAAGATGTATAAAAAAAAGGTACATGCAAATGAAGTATTTATTCTATGAACGCAGCAAATATATTCATGTTGTAGCCTCATAGCCTTAGAATGAATTTCCAGTAATTTGTTGTGACATTGAAGCGCACGTGTGTGTGTAATTATTTTTTTCCCCTCAAAATTAAAAGGTAGATTTATACACGGATCGCCAACTGCCTAAAAATACTGTATGTAGGTTCCCTTTGTGTCTCCACAACTGCTTTGACCTGTCAAGATCTGCAAGATAAAAACAAAAGTGGCAGATCCTTTAAAAAAACAAAAAAATAATAATTTTAACATGCTATAGAGGTGTGTTTATGGATGTTTGGATGGACACCGATTGATAGGATAAGCTGTTAAAGTGCATTATTAGTTCACTCTCTCCCAAACACTGTCCGAGAAGGACTCTGAATTTAAGTTTAGGGAACGATCTCAAGTTAGGCACTTAATGCAAGGAGAGAAGCACTCAGTCGCCTGCTTCTCCCCACTCGTTCTAAAGATCTCTTTTGGTCTGAATACCCAGATCCTAACTGGTAAAAGCTGTCTGACATGTTAATAGTTTTTTTTTTTTGTTTGTTGTAGGAATACTTATGCTGACTCCATGGGTCAGACTTGCTTTTCCAGCACATCCAACAGATGACCTGGCCTGTCTTTGGGGGCATACTACTCACAATTTGGAATGATATATGGACAGATTCTGATAGATATCATGGGGCATGCTTCAGTTTTGTTCTTATTCTCTTATTCTGTTTGAAAGGTGGAAATAAGAAGACATATTATATGGGCTAGGTTTTAGTAAAAAAAAAAAAAAAAAAACAAGCTCAAGAACAAGAGGACACAGCGAGAGGTTAGTTGGGGGAAAGATCGGAAGCAACATGAGAAAATATTATTTTACTGAAAGAGAAGTAGATACCTTGAACAAACTTCCAGCAGAGGTATCTACAATAACAGAATTTAAACACGCCTGGGATAAACATACATCTATCCTAAGATAATAGGAGAGAAATTACTAAAAGGGCAGATTAGATGGACCCAGTGGTCTTTTTCTGCCGACAATCTTCTATGTTTCTATGTTAAAGATGTGAATAGAAACATAGAAACAAGATTGTCGGCAGAAAAAGCCCCCCTGGTCCATCTAGTCTTCTCTTTTAGTATTTCCATTCTTATTATCTTAGGATAGATACAGTACATGTTTATCCCAGGCATGTTTAAATTATGTTATTGTAGATTTACCAACCAAATCTGTTGGAAGTTTGTTCCAAGTATCTACTACTCTTCCAGTAAGTAATATTTTTTCAAGTTGCTTTTAATCTCCCCCCCCCCCCCCAACTAACCTCTTACTGTGTCCTCTTGTTTTTGAGCTTAGTTATTTTACTAAAAACACTTCCCTCCTGACCCTCATTTAGTACTTTAACATACTTACATACATACATACTTCCCCTTTCCTGACTTATGTCTGCTGGAGTTTTTCTTTAAAAAATACTTCGGACAACCTTAAACTCTTAAGCCCCTATTACACGGGGCAATGTTGAGGAGCAAACGAGCGCCGTCAGCGTTGTCTGCAATATTGGTCGCATCGGCAGCCAGTGGGTGAAATCCGAGGGGCCACAGAGAGATGTTGGGGACTGCCCAGGTCATCGTTAGATCGTCTGGGCAGCCCATAGCAGATAGTGGCGGTCTGCTGCCGCCGCTCCTGTTCTGCAGAGCGACGGCAGCAGATCGTTGCTATCCTGGTCGTTTGTCTTTCAAAATGTTGAAAGACAAACGACCGCAACGATCAGCCGACATCGTTCATGTCGGCTGATCTTTGTACTCTCTTACACCAGGCAATTATCGGCCGTAATGGCCGTGATCGTTTAGTGTAATAGGGCCTAAAGTTTTGCCCAAAGTGTTGGGACTCCATTACCCCTCGATAAGTAATACTACTTCTGCTCCTGCCTTCTTGTGTCCCACTATGCAGGATTATACCTTATATATTGCGGCTGCGTGGGATCTCACCAGGCCAGGAACAATGAGCTTCAAGGAGGTGTTGGTTCCACCTCCAGACTTGTTCATTAGAATATTTAATATCAAGAATTTATCTAGGAAATTATGCAGACGTTTTGCAAAAGATAGGCATGGCACAGTAACGCTGATAAGGAAATTGTATCTTTATATCTTCAGGTTTTGTGATAAATTTTCTTTAAACTTAACCCTTAGGGGACACAGCCAGTTTTCATTTTTGCGTTTTCGTTTTTCCCTCCTCGTGTATATAAGGCCATAGCGCCTGCATTTTTCCACCTAGAGACCCAAATGAGCCCTTATTTTTTGCGCAACTAATTGTACTTTGCTATGGCAGATGTAATTTTTGCCTAAAATGTGCCGGGAAACCAGAAAAAAATTATATGTGTGGTGAAATTGAAAAAAAAAATGTTTTTTTTTTTATTTGGGGGGGGTTGTTTTTACTATGTTCGCCCTGGGGTAAAACTGACTTGTTATATATGTTCCTTAAGTTGTTACGATTACAACGATATGTAACATGTATAACTTTTATTTGATTTGATGGCTTGTAAAAAATTAAAACCTTTTAAAGAAAATATATGTTCCTTAAAATCGCTCCATTCCCAGGCTTATAGCGCTTTTATCCTTTGGTCTATGGGGCTGTGTCAGGTGTCATTTTTTGCTCCATGATGTGATCTTTCTATCGGTACCTTGATTGCGCATATATGACTTTTTGATCGCTTTTTATTACAATTATTCTGGATTTGATGCGACAAAAAATGCGCAATTTTGCACTTTGGGATTTTTTTGCGCTGACGCCGTTTACTGTATGAGATCAGGAATGTGATTAATTAATAGTTCGGGCGATTACGCACGCGGCGATAGCAAACATGTTTGTTTATTAATTTATTTATTTTTATTTATAAAATGGGGAAAGGGGGGTGATTCAGACTTTTATTAGGCTGCTGCAGCCAAAAGCAATAGAATGCCGAGCCGGGATCAGCGCCATTACGGAGCAGACCCCGGCCCGGGATGGATGCGGGGATCGCCCCCCCCGCAATCGCGCCGCAGGGGGGCGATCCCCCCACTAGACCACCAGGGATGCATATCAGCAAGTATTTAGAAGCAGCTGTCAACTTTGACAGCTGCTTCTAAGTACTTAATTAGCGGTCACGGCGATCGGACCGTGCCAGCTAATAGCCGCGATCCCGGGCTACATGCGGCACCCGGGATCGCGGCAGTTCAGAGGGGGGTCGCCACGCGACCCCCCTCTGAACTCCCATAGCGGCACGAGGACGTTCAATAACGTCCTGGTGCAGCTATGGGTTAAATTAATAGTTGAGGGAGCTCACACAAATATCAAATACTGTATACAAAAGGGTGACGCTTAGTGTCCATAATACCAGTTATCACAAAAAGAAAGAAGCTAGACACTATATTTAAAGGACCAACCACTCTAATAGTCAATTTTTTATTGCAACATAATCCAAAAACAAGGAACACCAAAACAAACATGATTAAAACAAGTAACACACCACATGGGTGTATAGTAACCTAAGTGAAAGGATATGGTAATCCTCCACTTCACCAGGATATCACACAATAGTCTCACTCCACATGATCCAATATTACATAGAAAAATGAGTAAATACGAAAACATTATACAAGCATAGGAAAGAGGTTGGTGCTAGATGTAATAACAATCTACCCCAGAACAGAACAATCATAGCCAATAAATACACACTTATAATGATAAAGTGATATTAGTGCAACAAAAGAATACTGAAAATAACCATATACACACCAAAATATTGCACATAGAAAAAAGAAAACACCAAACCATTGGCCTAAGAAAAATTTCTAGTCACCCTACGATCATGGGAGCTGATAGCTTGTTGTTGACTCAACTTGTGTCGTCACTTAAAGGGGTAGTCCACCAAAAATTTTTTTCTTTCAAATCAACTGCTGCCATGAAGTGCCAGAGATTTGTAATTTACTTCTATTAAAAAAATCTAAAGCCTTCCAGTACTTATCAGCTGCTGTATGCCCAACAGGAAGTTGTATTATTTCCAGTCTAGAGAGCAGGAGAGGTTTTCTATGGGGATTTGCTCCTGCTCTGGACAGTTCCTGACATGGACAGAGGTGGCAGCAGAGAGCACTGTGTCAGACTGGAAAGAAAACACCACTTCCTGCTGGACACACAGCAGCTGATAAGTACTGGAAGACTTAAGATTTTTTAATAGAAGTGAATTACAAATCTCTGGCACTTAATGGCACCAGTTGATTTGAAAGAAAAATTTTTTGGGTGGACTACCCCTTTAAGTCTCTGTGTGTGACGATATGCGTTGGGTCCACACCAGGCTATCTGCTCCCATGATCATAGGGGGACTAGATATTTTTTTTAGGCCGATGTTTCTTTCTTTTTTGAAAATTTCTTTAAACAGTAACAGACCATATTATTATTATTATTATTATTATTATTTTTTTTTTTTTTTTTTTTAAAGCTGTCTGCTATAGGAATTCACATCCACATAATGGTGGTAGTAGTAGTACAGAAAAATAACTTTATTTAATTTTAAATAAAAATTTGCGTACATGTTCCAGATCTCTACAGTCCGCCATCTTGCTTATGGGCAGATTCGGCCTACTTGTTACATCATTGGGCTGAGAGAAGGATGTGCTTTGATGCCTTTCCAATATGGTGCCGGAATGCATGAGCAAGGGTAACGATACACTGGCTGATCACCGCTTTGAACAATGGGAGAGATTTATCAAACATGGTGTAAAGTAGAACTGGCTCAGTTGCCCCCTAGCAACCAATCAGATTCCATATTCCAATCCTCACAAACTCTTGGAAAATTAAAACTTGAATCTGGTTGCTAGGGGCAACTGAGCTAGTTTCACTTTACACCATGTTTGATAAATATCCCCCAATGTTTTTAATTATACACTGTGTTACCTAAAATTAAAATATTTCCGAATTATTTCACATTTGGCATACGTGGGGTTTGCAGGTTATACGCCTGGTGAGTGGGTGAGCAGGACTGAGCTCATGGTACTTTTTGTGTTATTGTTTTTAAGTGTCTGTTTTAATAGTCTGTTCTTTGTGGCTATGTGGCCTTGTCTGGAGATTTTTACTTATTAAATTTTAAAAAAAGTTCTTTTTCTGTTCTAGCATTGTGAGGAAGCGCATTCCTATAGCACACAGTTCTTTTTTTTCTCTGTGTTACATGGCTTGTGTCTGCTGTTTAATGTAGAAATATCCACTTTATAATGCACTTAGGGTGTTGTGTTCTAGAAGCGTTCGCTTTTCCCTATATTATTTTCATAGCCAGTGGCATAGCTAGGATTCATGGGGCCCCATAACAAAAAACTGGACGGGGCCCCTTGAATCTTATACGCGCCCCCCACACACACACACACACACAATATGTTCACAAGTTCTGGTCTTCCACCATACAGGACCTTTATGCCCATGAGAATTGGTCATCCACTATACAATAGCTACAGTATATGTGCAGAACTCATGGATGGCACTCCCATGAGCCTTTACTTGACTAGATTGTCGCTTGATTGGTTCTTAAGACCAACTATTCTGAAAGTATAGATACTGTTTGGTGGAATACCAGAAATAGACATATAATATAGATACTGTATAGTGGAAGACCAGAACGCCTTCACCTATAGATACTGTATGTAAGAACTGACTAGATAAAAACCTCAAATTTGCTGTATTTTCTAAAGTTTCCCAAGACCATACATTTCTAACTGTAGGGTATTAGATATTTGATGTGTCGAGAGATACTCCTAAACAGGTAATAAAATGGTTCTTACATGGCTTTACAGTGATATAACAAATGTATTTTAGTATCGCAGCTTGAGCTAAAGACAGCAGGTGTTCTATACTATATCAATCTATTGGATCGTACCCATAAAAGCAGCACAAAAAGACAACCAGAAAATGTTAGTTTTTATAGTTTGTGAGGATTTGTGGCTTTAAAATTGGGTTCACAGTACAGGCATTGACTTACATTATACTCCTTAACCAGACAGTAGAAAGGTAATGGTGTGTAAAGAGGTAAACGTCCCATAGTAAAATACTTTGGCAAAATATAATGGTATACATGCATATCATAAATAAAATCTTGATTTTCGAAGAGCACATCACATACAATGTTGTTATGGTCATGAGATGGAATGAAATCTTTCTAATCCACAGTCCATTTATTGAAGCCTAAAGGATACCCTATGATACATATTCTGTCATTGCCCATGGCTTTACATTCTTGCAGTGGAATTTCATTTAGCTGAGAAAATGTAGCCACTGCCTTATTAACCCATCAGCTGCCAGGCTACAAATTAATACATTACCTGCCCGCACTCCCGCCTGCTTCTCCGGCTCCCGGGTCACTGACGTCCCACTCAGCCAATCAGTGGCTGCAGCGGGGCAGCACACTGATTGGCTGAGCCCCAGGAGCACCGGTAGCAAGCCGAAGCGGGGACCCGTTAAAGTATGTACCCAGGCCGCGGGGGTTAGGGGCACTGACTTTGACATACTCGCAGCGGGATGACAATCCCACTGCGAGTATGTCACCTTATTGAAATGAATGGGCAGGTATTCGCAGTGGAATTTTGCTGCGAACTCGCAGCCTAAAATCCGCTTCGGATACGGTACTTGTGAACATACCCTTTTAAAGGGGTTTTTTAACCTAAAACCATTTATTCAGGTGCAACATGCATATGTTTACAGCACGAACACATATTGGCCAGACATGGCCTTCTTCAGCTTTGCTTAGCATGTCTGGCTGAAACGTGGTCTTGCTGTAAACCTATGCATGTTGCATCTGAATAAATAAGCATAACTTATGTTGTGAGTGCCGAGCTCTTCTATTTACCTGCTACTGGACCTATCCACCACGTGCACCACCTACCCTCAGAGTGCCCTTTATTCTACTCATGCTATTATGAATAAATTATATTGTACATATCTTATATTTGATGCAAATCTACACAAGTCTATTATTATTGACACTCATCCCTATCCTTACTTGTCTAGAGGACCTTTCTTTTGTTCTTTTTCTATTATGAAAGGGGTTGTCCTGGGAGCAAAAGACAGCTGAAACCTTCTGCCCCTGGGCGCTGAAAGTTTTTTTTTTTTTTGTGCCCACCACCCTTTTAAAATGTGGAAGGATGGGTCTGATAGTTCATGGCTTCGCCTGGACTTAGATCTGCCCCTCCATGTCTCGGAAGGCTTACTTCTGAGGTGTCAAATGACTGCAGGTAAGTACTGTGAAGCAGAAGGTTTCAGTCTATTGCTCCCTGGACAGCCCCTTTTAACTTTAGGCAAGAAACACCTTCAACACCTGAAAAATCGTGTGGACTTTGTTACAGGAAGATTTTCAGGTTGTAGGCCCTGCAGCCAGTGCAGCCAGTGCTGGTGCTGTTCGAGTTGTGGTGCAGTCAGGAACAGAGCCATGGTCGAGCACTAGAGATGAGCGAACCTGGAGCATGCTCGAGTCCATCGGAACCCGAACTTTCGGCATTTGATTAGTTGTGGCTGCTGAAGTTTGATAAAGCCCTAAGGCTATGTGGAAAGCATGGATATAGTAATTGGCTGTATCCATGTTTTCCAGACAACCTTAGAGCTTTATCCAACTTCAGCAGCCACGGCTAATCAAATGCTGATCGTTCGGGTTCGGATGGACTGGAACCCGAACCCGGTTCGCTCATCTCTATTCAGCATTCAATGACCAGACAACTCCCCTTTAAATAGACTGCTAGGCCTGATATCAAAATTGTGCAACTCCAGGATGCTCTGGTGACTAAAGACAAAAGCAGCTGGTTGTCTAAAAACTGGGGGTAATTTACACGTATCACTTTAAGGCTGGGTTCACACACAGTATATTTGAGGCTGTATTTGTGAGGCTGTATAGCAACCAAAACCAGGAGTGGATTGAAAACACAGAAAGGATCTGTTCACATAATGTTGTAATTGAGTGGATGGCTGTCATTTAATGGCAAATTTTTGCTGTTATTTTAAAACAACGGCTGTTATATTGAAATAATGGCAGTTATTTACCGTTATATGACGGCCATCCACTCAATTTCAACATTGTGTGAACAGAGCCTTTCTGTGTTTTCAATCCACTCCTGGTTTTGGTTGCTATGAGGACCTGACTTGAGGACCAAATACAGCCTGAAATATACGTAGTGTGAACCCAGCCTAAGGGTGTGTCCACACTACGGAATCGGCCGCAGATTTTGCCGCTTGCGCCCACGTGCATCTTTACCCGTGCCATAGACTCCATTCTATGGTCAGGTGGATTCCGCTGTCCGCCCAACACGTTACTACTTTAGGCGGACGGCAAAATCTGCCTGACCATAGAATAATGTCTATGGCAAGGGCGGAGATGGGCGAGAGCGGTGGGTTTTCCACCTGGATTCCGTAGTGTGAACGCACCCTAAAGGCGAGTTGGAACAGCAATCAATGATACAACTACTTTTTATATAAGAAAAAATCTTTTCAAAGCAAAATTCAGCAGTTCTTTAAACCTACCCACTGACAAATGCTGAAAAACGTAGAAAAGTGAACCCTTTTTAGAGCATCCAATCTATGAGAAGATGGAAATTGTGACATTAAGCTGAATTTGCCGTGCCCTTTGTGAACATACATGGGTTTATACAGCAATCACCCAATTACAGGCCCTCTAGTAATGCTCCTGCTTGCGGTTATGTTTAGGTCAGGGGCTTTACAAACTTTTCTATAGTAAGTGTAAAAATAATGAAAGTTTAATGTTCTACTACTATGATGGCATTTTTTTTTATGTATACTTTCTTCAAAGGGATCATCTCGCCAGCACAGCTCCTTAGAAAAATGTTATATTTGCTTATTACGGCTGTGTTCTCCCTTACCTTATATCTTGGCCTAGATAATTGATAAGAGATGAAATAGGCCCCCATGTTATAAAATGTCCATGTTTAACATACACATTTTTGATGCTTTAGTTGATGCCCAATGGATTCCCCCTAAAAAAACATTTAAAGGGGTATAACAGAGAATTTTTTTTATTTTATTTTAACTCCTTCATGACTGAGGTAACTAATACCCGGATGTCCGGGTCAAATTGAAGCAATGTTCCTCCTCGTCCTCCCATAGTGCTTTTATTTTTTTTACTTACAGGGTTGGTTCGGGTTTCATTTTTTGGGCTATGATCTCTAGTTTTTATTGATATCATATTGGTGTAAGAGAAAAATTTGGATTGCTTTTTTTTTTTTTCTAATGTATAATTAAAAAAAAACAAAAAACGCAATCCTTATGGTTGTCTTACCCCCGCCTGTTGCTACAAGTGATGACACACTGATGTGTGCGGAACCACCTGCATTGGAGTGGTCCTGCACACATTTGGGTTACCAAATATAAGTACAATAAAACTAAACAGACACATACAATGACATGACCGTTTACAAAATAAAAAGGGGAAGAAAAGGAACCAAATATGTTACAAGTCATGTCTCATCTTAAGAGGTAAAAAACCCGCTAACCCCCCCCCCCCCCCCCCCCCCCCGATGGAGGTGGCCAGAGAATATGGCTTCTGCTTTATGATGTCATTGGGCCTCCTGTGGCACTAGCTTCAAGATCTTAATATCTCTGCAGGTGTACAGTCATAGTACCTGCGTCCAATCCATTCCAATATTCCGCACGCTTACATATAAAACATAAAGATGATTGTGGCAATGCGGTTGGACTTAGTGGATTGGCCCCTGTTCCCATGCTATGAGCTGTTTGATGTTTATACCTTAGGTACCTGTAACTGCACTGAGTACTCCTGCAAAGACACATATCCAAAAGAGCTTCAGTGTTGATATCACAATCTGTGTATCCATAATTTTTTGGCTTTCAAATGCTACAATATCTGAGTCTGGTTAGCATAATCTACAATGTTATTCAGGGAAGGAGATATGTTGCATTTCATATTTCATGTTTGATGCATGAGGAGAACAAGATTACTGTGACGGACTATGAGTTGATGGAATAAAGGCTGCTCTACTTAATATAATATTTGTATAGAACTAATGTGTGATGCCTCCCGAGTTCAGGCACAGAGCGGCTTTGCCACGTGTAGTAGTCCGATGGATGGAATTTCCCAAATTTAATTCTGGGTGTTCCTACACCCTCTGATATAAATATCCGGCATACATGTTTGTAATGATCTGATGAAGAGGTTCAGCCTCGAAACATATTGTTTTTTACATCATTCCAATAAAGGTGTGTGTGTGTATATAAGTTTTACACTATGACTCCTTCCATCCATCAGACTACTACCCGTGGCAAAGCCGCTCTGTGCCTGAACTACAGAGACATCACACATAGTGCCTCAGACGAGTAAGATCTTGCTCTATTTTCTCCACCGAATTGTTCGGACCCCTGGACGGGCAGCGGGCAAAGAGTTGTAAAAATCAAGCTTCAGGCGGTGTCGTGCTCGAAGCATGGCGGCAAAAAGTGAGCAACACAGAATCTTAGCTACTTTATAACCCAATCTGCTGCAGCATTACGCTATGTGTGCTGTTTCTTTCTTCTTCCAGTATAGAACTAATATGTGGATTTTAGTGCAAATCAGGACAAGCCATGCATTGTATCTCTTTTCATTTTACTGCCCGATCTACTGAGATTAAGCCATTAACTCATCATATATTGATCTTGTGTATTCAATTACATCACTGCACATAAGTGAGGGGGTGCTGTATCAACGTACCGCACGGACGGTCTATGTTGCGTATCCCAAAATTTAGCGGTTACGCCACTGAACCTGAACCCAAGTGTGCTCGAGGTTTGCTTATCTCTAGTAATAGTCTCACAGTGATATTCAGACTTGAATGCACTCTCTACATTGACGTCTACCAGCGTAACGGTAAAAAAAAACCCGGAACATTTGTTTTTAATTTGTTTGGAGAGTGCTGTGTATGATCACACCTCTGTTCAGTTTCTGACTGGATGTGGAGGCCATTGATCAAAATGTATCATGGAACCATCAAAGCCAACACCCCTTGGGCCTTCATTACAATCGGAAGGTGTCCTTTATAATATGTCATGCAATGCTGGTGCCCTGTGATGGTCCACGCCACAAGGATCAAAACCAAGTGCACACAGATTCTTACCTATAATAACTATAGTAATAGATGGATAGAAACCCTAGGGATACTCTCTGTTCAGCTGCTTAGCTATTCTATGTAGTGTTAGAACATAGAGACAAGTATTTGGGAATATAGGAATCTTATTGCCAGGCTTATTGACTTCTTTCAGATTTAACAAAGTTGTGAGATGCTTAAAGGACCTTCTTGGATCATATCTGCGGACAAACTCAATACATGAAATTAAGTTGGTCCTGTTAGTATTTTGGGTGTATGGCCAACAGGCAGATCTGCCATGTATGGTTCCTGGTCATCACAGTTTACATTTTTCTATGGAATCGCCATTGGAAATCTATGGGTTCCATTTACTTTTTTGTGGATGGCAATATTTTAGCGTTTGCAAAAAATAGTGGATTTGCCTTTGGTCACAGGTGAAAGGTTGGGTCGCTAAGCAACAACAAACAGAAAGCATAATTGGCACATGGCATAGACTGGCTAAAAAGATGGCGAATGGCATAGACTGGCTAAATAGATGGCGAATGGCATAGACTGGCTAAAGAGATGGTGAATGGCATAGACTGGCTAAATAGATGGTGAATGGCATGGACTGACTAAATAGATGAATTGTTTGTTTGTACTTTTGCTTTGTCCCTATGCATTTTTTGGATAGTAGATTCTAAGCGGTCAAGTCAGGTATATCATAGATACCCAACTGATGGCACAGGTGCAATATGCAACCCTTGTGTGACCCATATATAGAAAATGCAACGTCATACATGGTACAGCTGCCTTCCTCAGGAGAAAAACATTATGGTACTCCTCTTTTATGCAGGACAGGTTATTTTGTTGCATGTATATAAACATCTATATAAACACTTACATACCTGTATGCATGATGGAGTCTCAGCATTTGCGGCTTCCAAAATGTGTTGGATTAAGGAGCCCTGGTGTATATACTTATTTGTTATACTTCTGTAGGATAAAGCTGTGCATCAAATTATAATTATTATTTTGTTTGTGATATTTCAATGAAAGGTTAACTGAAGCCACGTCTTTGTGTGAATTCACAGCTAATGGAGAGGCATTTGGCACCATTCACAAGAAGATGGAAATCTCCTTTAGTAATTGTTTGTATAAAGTTATCTCTATATAGACGTGTGCACGTTTGTAGGATAAGCCTGAGCCTCGTAGCTTAATATTCTGTTTTGTCTCTTTTGTATGTCTGTAGCATTCCAGATTGAATTTAGTTTACGGCACGTTGGTCTCTCAGGGAGTGTTTAGGAACTGCCAGGAAGCGCTGTGATTGACATGGGTCTTCTGGGAACTCTTTGGACACTGCATGATTTTTAGCTGAGAAGTCTATGAATATCCCTAGAAGAGCTGCTAATGCTCTGCATAATATAGGGGAAACATTGGAGATTTTTTTCCCCCTCCTGACATATTGTGTATTATATTGTGATTAGTTAATTTTTTTTTAAATTTATGAATGGATAGGTCTTAAAAAAAAAAAAAAAGTGCTGCATCGGTCTACTGGCCACATATAGTGCTGCTCCTCATGTACACATATAGCATCTTATCCTGAAGTTGTCGAACATGTAAATCCTATGAGAAATTTGTGTGCAAGCCCTGAAAGCCCCCAGAGAGAGTCCACAAAATTTGGGGTTCAGAACAGGTGTTATCCCTCTCTTACAACCTTGCTACACCCACCACTCCTAGACTCTGAGGTTTACACTAAGCTTTATCAATGTCACAATGTCATGACACGGTTATGGGTCCCCCCCCCAGATATATTATTGTGATGAATGCACCTCATCATTGTGGATTATGATCTTGCACTTTTGTATATACCATCACTCATTGGCATTGGTTTGCTATGTGTTTATTTAGATATACCAATAAAAAAATAACAATAATAAAAAAAACAACTATGAGCATAACTATTTGTGTCAATATTCCGTTTTGTAGTTTTAGCCAAAACCAGGAATGGAACCAATGCAGACGAACACTATGGAGGAAAGGTGGGCATCTCTTCCTGTGTTTGAGTCTGGGTTGGTTGAGTATGCTCATATGGCGTTGTTATCCATGGATGAGACACATTTCTTGCCAAGGAAGTGGACCCCATCCGGATAGATAAGCAAAACATTTCCTTATGCGTTTCTTTGGAAAAGACTTTCTTGATCTCTCGGGATCCAATCTCATCTTTGCCATTGAAGATACAGTTCATGCATGGCTGCTGCAAGATGTACATGAGCCGTGTGTTTCAGATGTGTTGGGGAATAGGTAGCCTTGTATGAATATAATCCTCTATTAGGAATCTTGTACTATGCTAAGGTCAACTATGGCAGGAATAATTTTAACATGTCTGATAAGCCACATCTGGAGGTGTCTGGCAGCAGCTTATACCTCTGTCTTTGTTGAGAATGCTTGCACACAAAATTCGTCTGAACCCACGGACTATGGCAGGTTCAGCTAATGGTGTAAAGTGTATGGCAGCTTCCCTAACAGATATCAGGGAAGAGAAGAGTATATTTCATTGCAACTCCCCCCCCCCCCCCCCTGGTAGATTTCCCATTACCTCCTTAGGGTGCGTTCACACCTACAGGCTCTGCAGCAGATTTGATGCTGTATTCAGTTATTTAAATGAAATCTACTGCAGAAAATCTGCTGCAGATACTGTAGGTGTGAACGCACCATTAGACAATGGCGATTTTAAACGTCCACGTGTATGGGTCAAAAGACTTATCTATTGACTGACAGTTGCTAAAAGTGTATGGTCACCGTTAGGTTTTGTGGTGAGTAGATTACCAGTCTTTGCTATCACTTTTGAATGTTTCCTAATGTACACCCAATCACTCTTTATGATAGCTAGAGTCATAGCTAGACTTACCTTTACCTGGGACAAAGATTCACTTCAGGTTCCAGCTATTACCTTAATGCCCTGGCAAAGTAGAGTGGCCTGTTGGTGGCACTTAGCATGGGGCACGTGACCCACTAGCTGCCCTATAGCACAGCCACATAAATATAGTGTTAGTAATCTCTGCCACAGATGGGTCTTATGATATAGCTTGTATGTCTTGCCCCAGAAACATGCCCCAAAGCTTTACTTACCTGTTTGCTCCAGTTCTAAGACTCCCAAAAATCTATTTGCTTTGGGGGTCTTGGTTCTCTATTTTGTGGTTGTACTACCTGGTTGACCGGTTGCTCAGTACTATAAGTTCCAGAATGCATTGCTTCCCGTCAGCTCTTAATCACAGTCCTCCCACCCTGCCTACTTCCCTCCCCCAGCACTTTTTCCGCCTAAAAGCTGTTGTAGAACATCTCATTTCCCTTCAGACTATTGTACAATTGGTAAGGTTGCAGCACCTGCTGCATCATTCAACTCAAGGCAACATGCTGCACAACTCACTCTTCCTAAATGCCCCAATAACGATATATATGTATCTGTGTTTATGACAGGAGATGGTGATGTAGCCTGTAGAGGCTGGTTGGAAGTGGTTGAATCACTCAGGGACTAGAGCTCAAAAACAAGATCCAGCCAAGATTTCTGTGACATCAGAGGATGATGCGTTGTCTACAAAGAGAGGGAGGAGACAAAACACATTTTATAGTAGTTCTATTCTCTATTTCCTGTCAGGGGTGAAGCATGTAAACATACGCTGAAGCCAGTACTATTAGTGATTACACTGCAATAGAGAGGTATATATCTTGGAGTTTTAGTTAAATACAGATTTGTTGCACTGGAGTACCCCTTTAAGTAAAACTTAAAAACTTCTGAGCTGCCATTGTTTCTATTCTCTTACAGATATGTTGCCTACCATTGCTTTTGGGTGGTCCTGAATTACAAACTGGGCAAAAAGAGCGTGTACCCCATGTTGTGTTAGTAACAATTTGTACAACTCAACAGTTTTTCTATGTTTGCGACTATATGAAGATAGTTACACTTGTCGGCAGAAACCCACCCACACAAATTCATAATAATAAATACAGATTTTTAATTTTCAAAATATTGTGACATTTGTTGAATCTTAACAGTCCACATGTATATAATTTTGTTATAAATTCAGCGATTAACACAAAATCCTATCTCTGCTCTAGTATTGGCTATTTTTAGTTTTTTTCTTTCTATTATAAATTGCTATTTTTATCCATTTTGTATGAATAGAAGAGTTAACACGTGCAGGCAGGCTGCGTCTAGTGATCTGTCTGTAGTGGCTGGCTGGATTAGCCAGGCCGACTAAGGGTTAATGATTACGTATTCTTAGGTGAATCGCTTTTAATGTGCATTGCAGGGTTTTTGTGTGTGTGTGTTGTTGTCAGTCTTTAGAGGAGACTTCATTTGACGGAGCTAAGGAAGGAAAAGCCTGGCAGCCGGCGGAGACAGGGAGCCACTTAATATGCGCTGCTCGGAGCCTCATTTGCAATTCTGTTAGTGTGCATTTTGCTTTGCAAGGGGGAAAAAAAATCTGTGCTGCATTCATCGTGTTAACCTGAATATAGCAGCTGACATCTCTTTATTACAGCTAGAGGTGGAAGGACCCAAACTTGGAGAATCCCCCTCCCCCTGAGATTGTTAGTCCATTCCTTTATAGTGGCTCATTTTGGCTCTCTGTCAGCGCCAGGATGCTGCCAGTGGATGTGTGTCATGGTCTCAATAGATGGTGGTAAAATATAACAGTCATGAAAGCCCAGCGGGAAAGGCTGCGAATCCCAGGCTTGACCTTGGAGTAAGTATTGTCTCTCTTTTAATATTTTGATGGTTTGTGCATGCCGTGTACAACCAATAGCCGTCTAGGTTGTGTTTTTACTGACAGCCTCGGAGCTCTGCAGCTTGATGTGTGCATGCTTTATGTGTGCTGCAGTATCGTGGATGCTGATCATACAGATCCATAGCTAGGCTCCATCCCGATAGACATCAGCGTCCCTTGCCCTGGTCATTTAATTGCACTAGAATGTTTTTTTTTTTTTTGTAGGCCGTGATGTCTATGTGTTATGCGTTGTGTGTATTCCTCTCTCCACCTTCTATATCCCCTCCCCCTTAGTGTTTGTCCCAGCACTGCCTTTCAGATAAGGCCTGTGTGTCTCCTGAATGATGAGCGGCACTACACCAGATTAAAGCATAATTGAAACGCTGTTGATGAAAATGCGTCAGCCATAATCAATTTTTCATAGGGCAACGAGAGCAGTAATAGATGTTTCCTTAAAGGAAATTGTATTTGTTTTCTGGCTCCTTGGCCTATCTGTGAATGTGTGTCCTTGTCCGTGTTTGCTACGGCAGTCGTACAGTCTGTGTATTTACGTGTGTTTATTGTACGTAGCTTTACAATACTGTAGATTTTTTATTTTATGTATTTTGTGATCAAGTGACTGTTTATTCATTGTGTAGATATTAATATTGAACCCTCATTCGATTCATGTATATATGTGTATACTAAATGTAAACACGGTGTGTGTGCGCAGCCTTTGTGTTACAATAATCAATGTCTGTATTTGTGTGATGTATGTTGATTCATATCATTTTCCCACTTTCATGTGTGTAGATTTTCACGCTGCCTCGTGCAACTTTTAAATCTTAAACTAAAGTCTATTCTCGGGATTCTAGTACAGTCCATTGTTTCCTGTAAGCAACTATTTCAGGCTGTAGTGTATTTCAAGGAATTACAACAAACAGGAGGTTGAGTAAATCCCGTTTAATGCTTTTAATTTACAAATATGAAAACCTCCAAAAATATACATGACTGTAAATTATAGAGAAATCGTTTTGTTAAAGTGACTCTGTACCCACAATCTGCCCCCCCCCCCCCCAACCGCTTGTACTGTCGGATAGCTGCTTTTAATCCAAGATCTGTCCTGGGGTCCGTTCGGCAGGTGATGCAGGTATTAACCTAAAAAACAACTTTTAGACTTGCAGCACGTGCCAAATTGGCGTGGCCTAGAGTTTCTGTGCTCTAGGATTGCGATGCACATCCATCCCTCCTCACCGCCCTCCTCACCATTAGGAATGCCCCAGAACAATTTTTCCAATTCATCACGTGTCTAAACACTGCACATGTGCTGGGTCGTTAAGGCACCTGTGCACTGTTCAGACAGGTGATGAAAAGGAGAAATCCTGCCTGGGCATTCCTAATGGTGAAGAGGGCAGGGAGAAGGGGCAGATGGGTGTCGCAATCTTAGGGCATGGGCACTCTATGCCAATTTGACACAGGGCTGCAAGTTCACAGAGTTGTTTTTTAGGAAACAAGTGCATCACCTGCCGAACGGACCCCAGGACAGATATTGGATTAAAAGCAGCTATCCGACGGTACAAGCAGTTGGGGGGGGGGGCAGATTGTGGGTACAGAGTCGCTTTAATGCTAAGACCAATGTTAAATTTCTTTTTTGGTAAAAGTTGCATGATGGTGTGTGCAAAATTGTATGTTTTTTGTTTTTCTTTTTAAGACCTATTCACACCTTATAAAGTGATTGCATATTGCTAGGATATATAATATCACTTTGGTGAAGGTCCAACATGTGGGACTCCAAATTACACTGAAAATAACGACCCTATTAGGCCTCGTCCACACAGCTGTGCTTTCTGGTTCTGTATAGGACACATAACAGTCTATGGGCCAGTGCATACAGCCATGAATGCCACAGTCCATGCATTGGCTGGGAGCCCAGGCCACAGAAAAGTAGTGCCGGCACTTGTACAGAACATTTTGAGGTTGAGGCTCCATAGATTTGATCCCCTTCAAAAATGCATGATCTGGATGTGCCACTCGCAGAGACCTTACATTTAGGTTCGTGTCCACAGCTGTGTGGATAGGGCTTTAGATGGCCCAACTTTTGCTTTAAGCAAGCAGTGGCCTCCTAGGTAATCAACACTTGTTTACTGAGCCCATTTGAGTGTTGGTTCTTTCCCGAGCACCGGCCCAGCTTGGAGCATTGGGGGCCTAATGGGGAGGGTGTTTTGTCACACTGGGGCTAAGATAAGATAATTAAAAAAAAAAAAGCTATGTACCTACATATGCTTTAAACCCTGCCCACTTGTGTCTTTAATAGACATGCAGTGTTGCTGGGATATTTGGCCACACTGCTCAGTCATTGGAGAAACCAAGGAAGAGTGGTTTCAGAGGCATGCATGAGCGGAGCACAGCCTTACACTGGGTGATATTGGCCTTTTCCAACAGTAAACTCTGCATGTAGTCGCATCCTTAAGGGACCATATTGCTGATAATATGCACAGAAACTCCATTATGGTGCCCATTTGCACAACCTTGTGGCTAAAAGCACAACTATGCAATAAAATATTGTGAAAAGGCCTTAATCCCTTTTTTAAGATCAGATGGCGTCCACAAGGTCAGACACCCACCATTACTTTCAGTGTCTTATCCTAACAAAATACAATTCATTTTTGAGATGGTAATAACACTTTATCTGAAGTTGTTAAACTATTATCTGTATGTTCTTCGTCTTACTAAAAAGTATTTAAAAAAAATCAAAACTTGCAGAGAGACTTTTGGCAGATTCCATTGGGGCTCATTCCCCTACCTCAGCATACTCCATTGTATGCTGTATGTGAACATATCTCCAAATACAGCACTTAATTTGTGGCTGCACAAAGAGGCCTTTTGACTCTCTACTATGCAAAACTTTACAGCTCATACCATCAGTATTATGCAGTCAACTAAAAGTTATGGCATATAATGTCATCATCTAATGTCAACAGATCTCCAGTTTTAGGGTTAAACATACTGTAGCATATAGTTGTAGTAGTCCTTCTCTTTTTGTGGAAGCCCTACCCTTTGGTTTAGGTAGTAGACCTTTTTGTACCATGATCGCTCCAACTTCGGCTGTTGCCATGCATAGAAATTCACGGGAGCAAATTTACCAATCCTAGCTCACTTCCAGTCTCCGCTATATAATCGTGTATCCCACGCTATATTCATAAACACGCTTCCACGTTCCTTGAGAAATAACATTAAAAAAAGTTGTTACTATTTGGCAAGTATATCACTATAAAGCTAAAAATTAATTAGTGAATAGTATAGTAGACTAACAAATGAACCAACCAACAGGATCATTTAAGAAAAAAACTATTTTGTTAGATGCATACAGTAATAGCCTGTGGGTTAGGGATGCCAACTTGAGATGAGAGAACTTAAGTAAGTTAAGGTTCATGTGACCTGGAACGCTCCAGCATTTGAATACTGTTGAGAAAACTTGAACATGAAAATGTCCAGGTTTGGTAACTTCTCCGAACCCAAGCACTTAGCATTCTACTCCCCACATCTGGAGAAGGTGGACGCAGCCCAAGGACTGCCTGGAAGACATGAAGAAAGCCTATAGCTGTATCCAGGCTTTCCACGACTCCCTAGAGCAGCATCCAACTTTTCCAACCACAGAGTTAAATGCTGACCGTTTGTGTTTGGAGAAGTTGCCAAACCTGGACATTTTCATGAAGTTTACTCAGCAGTACATTTGAATACAGCTGCCTCGAGAAGATGGATGCAGCCCTAGGGCTACCTGGAAAACACAAATACAGGCATAGGGGAGCAGAATGCAAATGCCAAACGTTCCGGTTTGCACAGGTCTGAACTTACTATAAGTTCTCTTCTCTCTAATGCCAATGTATGGCATCTATTCAATGTATATGTCACGAGCCTTTGCCCAAGAGTGGCATCCATCCTTCATAGGCCATAATGCTTTACCTGTTACCTTGTGAGCTTTTTAACAACATATACATAGTGTGTACCATACCTAAAAGACATGAGAAAAAGGTAACACCTGCAACAGTTGGCATTTGTAGCTATCAAGCTACAGTGGTCTGTAATCCCAGCCTTAGGGTCCCTTTTCATGGTCTGTTATGGCCGTGCAAGGGAGCAAGTTTGCAGTGCCTTTAGAAGGAACAAATAATCGCATGGCCGGGCCACATGAACAATCCTAACATTATTTGTGCGGCCATTTAGATGTATTGCAATGTATTGCTTATTCACACAGAGAGATGTGTGGCTATAGTGATAACTTTTACCGCCCAGACAGAAGATGCGATCAGCCAACGATGGGGTGTTTTCCTGTTCATCTGCTGATTGCTGACTCTTTTACAAGGGTAAAGGCCAAAGGATAGTTTCTAGCTGATAATCGACCCGTGTAAAAGAGCCTTTACTTTTCATTTAATTTATGTTTACAGTGTGAACATTGCATTGTTGGTATTTTAGTTACACCTTACCCTGTGTCCCACCCTTTGTAGGGGTAATGTATAAGTGTCTCACGTCTACTGGCATGGTGTGAATTGAACTGACATAATAGCTGTGTTATTTGTTGCCTGACCTGCCATGTATAGTCTTTACTGTCTTTAAGTTAGTTTATGTATATGTTGTTGTCTGTCTTTGATTAAAACATTCCAATATGTGTTGTTAGGGTGCGTTTACACCTACAGGATCTGCAGCAGATCTGCAGCAGATTTGATGCTGTGTTCAGTTATTTAAATGAAATCTGCAGCAGAAAATCAGCTGCAGATCCTGTAGGTGTGAACGCACCCTTAAAGGTTATTCCACCTTCACCAGCAATGTTATGTCTTTACTGCGATACGCTGCTATCCTGCCCTATGTGTTTCCATGATAATAGGCTTCAAACTACTTCTGTAAAGTCTGATCTTGTAGCCTTCCCCACTTTTATTTTGCTAACATAGCACAGAAAAAAGTAGGGGGCAGTATTACTGCAGTATCTGCATGTCTGAGTTTGTAGTCTGTTACCATGGAGATGTATAAGTCTGTATAAGAAATGTAAACTCAAAAAATAAATTACAGCATGGCAAAGATGTACGTGGCCTTAAAAAAGTAAGAGAAAATATTCCCTTATACTAGAGATGCTCGTTTCGGAACGCATGGCATTTGAATAACGTTAGTCAAATAACGATAGTCAAATGCAGAGGAGCGATCAGACTAGAGCATGCACACTCATCGGCCAATACGCATAAACTGGCCCGTTCATTTCCACAGGAAATGTTTCACTAATATATAGTCCAAAAATTTTAGGTTTGACAAACAGAATCTAGTAGGGACCTCCTGCAGTTGTTCATGTTTATGTGCACTATCCCTTTTTTTACCCTTGGTCTTGTCATTCATTGTCATCTTATTTATGAAAGGCGATCAGCTAGTAATATATTCCAATAGCAGGCATAATTTTTATCATTAGATGGATCATTTTCAGATGCTGTAATGCAGGGGTGTCAAATCCTTAGCCCTCTGTTTGTTGCAAAACTAAAATTACCATGATGCCTTGATAGGCATAGATTTAGCTGTCCAGGTATCATGGGAATTGTAGTTTTGCAACAGCTACAGGGCTGCAAGTTTGCCACCTGTGCTGTAAGTGTACAAATTTAAAGCCACAGGTTTTTTTTTTTTGTTTTTTGTTTTTTTTTTAAGGCAAAACAAAATCACAATATATTTGTGGGGATATCAACCTCCACATACACACCAGTATTTTTCTAGTTGAGGAAGAATCTACTTAAACACAACTTAAACATGTTCAGCTTCTTAAACCCCATAGCCTTTAGGCTATTTTAGTCTTTTTCCTTTAGGCATTAATTTTACTTAGACCGTCAATAAAACTCTTATAAACTACTACTACTACTACTTTAAAGTTAAAGTGTACCTGTCGTTATAGCTTTCAAAATTCAAATTACCCCTAGATGTGAAATAAAGCAAGTTTGTTGTTATCATGCTGTAAAACAAAGCTGAACTTACCAGAAATCCAGGTCCAGTCTCCTGAAGGCAGATTTTCTGACTTGTGCTGGTTGGAAAAACAGACTAAACAGAAATTCCGGCCTGTACAGAGAGTCATGGCTCAATGTGTCCATCAATCACATGACTGCTTTCTCTGTGAGTGCTCAGATGGCCTGGGATACATAGGACTTCCTGTTTTCTGACTGTTTTCTTTTTTTTGAGAAAAAAAGAATCAGAAAACAGGAAGTGCCATGTTTTCCATAACAAAAAAAAATGAATGTAAATTGCAGACTTGCTTTACATCACATCTTCTTTTGATTCAGATTTAGAAAGTTTTAACGACCGTGACACAATTTGACAACACCTAGGACCTAGGTCTTGGTGGGGACTGTGTACACAAAACGGCAATATTTTTAAAAGTGCATAGCCATAACTGTGTGGCAATTTTAGACCAAGTCTTGCTATAGTTGGGGTCTAACCAAAAGCTAGGATTCAGGCGAAGTGTGACTAGTAAGCCCCAAGAATTGGCATTTGGTCTTGGTCTAAATGGCTCTTATAAGGTCTCCATTACAGTTCTCTTAGTCATGAGCCATCCTCTAAAGCTGTGTTCACATGTTGTTTTTTTTTACCCCATAACAATGTGATTTTTGCCACCACTATCCCAAAAATAAAAATAAAACTGCATTAGTGCATCGATTTTAGAAAACATTGACTCCCCCCTCCCCCCCCCCCCCCCAAGAAAAAACTTTCAGCAAAAAAAAAAAAATCCAATATGTGATCACAGCCTAAAATGTGCCTCATTGTAGTGTGATCATACTTTATTCATTCCATTTGCTTAAGATTGCTTTGCTCACTGCAAGTGACATTTTAACTTTGCAGTCTCACCCCAAGAAGCTTGAGTCCAACCCCAACAAGTCCATGCAGTCCTTGTAGTCCATTGTATGCTTTCCATTTCTGGAGGTAAGGAAACTTCCATTTTGTTTTTGTATTTCAACAATATATCATAGACTGTGTTTAGCTATTATTTCCCCCCTGATAAGGTTGGAGGAAGTGATGAAGACAAATTTTATGACACCATAGTTATAGTAATAAAGACCAGGTTGTTGCATTGTTAAGACGTGTGAGCAGATAGCTGGGGATTTTGGGGTGAATCATTGAGATATAGTGTAATTGGATATTTTGCTCAGTTGTATAGCTTGAAATCATTGTTAGTGAGATAAATACATGATGTGGTTTGTGACTCATCCTTGGTCTATAAAGGACGCCGACCACGTAATAGAATCTGTGTGCTCATCTAATGTGCTCCGCTTTATTTGATTACTTATAAGTGACAAAGGATTCTTCTTCTACCAGGTTGTCTGTGAGTAATGAGTGAGTAAACCTTACCGTGATGTGGGATGTTTTTATAAAGATCATGCACGAAAAGGCTTAAAGACCTCTGAAATGCTGCAAAATATCAAACAACAGAGGTCCAGAATGTAAAAAAGGAGAAGGATAGGGAAGGGTAATGTTTTGCTTATAACAAAATTAATCTATGGTTCAGAATCCCAGACGAGATGTTTTCTCACCCCTGACTCCACCAAACTGCTGGTCCATGCTCTCATTATCTCCTGCTTGGACTACTGTAACATCCTCCTCTCTGGCTAACTCCCTTGCTAACTCCCTTGCTCCCCTCCAGTCCATCCTTAACACTGCTGCCCGACTAATCCACCTTTCCCCTCGCTTTGCCTCTGCCTCTCCCCTCTGCCAATCCCTCCACTGGCTCCCTATTGCCCAACGTATTCACTTTAAATTATTGACCATGACATACAAGGCCATCCACAACCTGTCCCCTCCGTACATCTCTGACCTGATATCCCGCTACCGTCCCTCACGCAACCTTCGATCCTCCAGTGACCTCCGTCTCCGCTCCCCCCTTGTTCGTACCTCGCACAACCGCCTCCAAGACTTTGCCCAAGCCTCCCCCATACTCTGGAACTCGCTACCCAGACACATCCGTCTCTCATCCACCATCATGTCCTTCAAAAGTAACCTGAAAACCCATCTCTTCAAACTAGGACTACAACCTATAATAACTCTGCATCACACTTGAATGGCTGCACTTTACCTCCTGTTTCTCTCCCTATACCCTATAGATTGTAAGCCCTCGCGGGCAGGGTCCTCTTCCCCATGTACCAGTCTGTCTTTTGCCTTCATGTAATGTTTTCTGATCTTGTATTGTTCCTGCCTGTTGCCTATCTATTGTATAGCGCTCTGGAATTAAGGGCGCTTTATAAATTATTAATAATAATAATAATAATAATAATAATAAAATGAGCAAACTTGCTGAACCCGAACTCTTGGCATTTGACTTTCCAGGGGTTGTAGAAGTTGGATGCAGCACTACGGAGTCCTGAAAAACATCAGGCATAGGTTGTATCCAGGTTTTCTTGGCAGCTCTAGGGCTGCATCCAACTTTTTTCAGATGCCGGGAGTCAAGAAAGTTTGGGTTTGGCCGAACCCAAGCATTCAACAAGTTTGCTTAAAACTATTCATAATCATTTTGGTTGGGAACTATCACTTGAAGGGGATCCTTACATTTGATAGTTTGAATTAAAGGGGTTATCCGTTATTAGAAAAAATACAGCTACTTTCTTGCAAAACCAGCACTAGCCCTGTCCTCAGGTTGTATGTGGTATTGCAGTTCAGCTCCATTCACTTCAGTGGAACTGAGCTGCAAAACTCACACTCACAGGAGACAGGAGAGATGTTGTGTCTGGAAGAAAGTGGCCATGTTTATCTAAGCCTGAAATACCCTTTTTTAACTTCTAAAGACTGCCAACAGAGCAGTCTCCAGATTCTCCCAATAAGTCCTTTATTTCAGTGCAATGGAAGGCTCACATATCAAATACAGAGCAGCATGGTAAGGAAGAGTGCTGTAGCCTAGGGGTCATTCACACGTCAGTTGAATTACGTTCTTGCATGGATGGTGTTCTGCAGACTGGACCTGGTAGCTCCCAGCATGCGGCGTGGCTGTACACTAGCGCAAACATTTAAACTGCTTAGGAGCTCCTGAAATTATAATTAATCATGATGCTGGTTGCTCCTAGGTCCAGTCTGCTGAACACCGTCCATGTAGGACAGAATTCTAGGGACGTGTGAATGACCCCTTACTCTTTTTGGTAAGCGGTGGGACCGAACTCTGGACCCCCGCTCAAAGTCAGTCAGTAACTGGACCGGCCAGTCCATCAGCCGGGTTGTGACAGGAGCCTGTTCTGCCGCTCACCTCTGGCATCGGGAGAGGTAAATTAGTACTTGTTATCAAATTCCCCCTGCCGGCTTCTGAATTTTCAAAATGCCCAGACTTCTCCTTTAAAAGGGGCTGGAACATATAGGTGCACTAAAGGTGGTAGCCCCTCCCCCAGTGCAACAAAACACCTCATTTAGTATATGAGATGAACTACTAAGATCCCGGAAACGACGCTGAGGATCACGGTGACAACGTTACATTCATCCTTAGTGCCCCGTGTGCTATGGGGACATATAAGCAGGTTAGATGCTTCCCTGTAACGTTAATGATACAATGCCAAGTTATACCATTAGTCATCCATCTTCATAGTGTCTATGACTGTATGGGGTCAAGGTCAAGGGTTTGTGTCTTATCTGGACATGTCTTTCTCTTTGTAGATGTGCATAGGTAGAATATGGCGCAAGCTGTGGTATTCATGTTGGATCAGTCACGGCAAAGAAAATGTGATTGTCCTGATGAGTCAAATCCCAGAAAATCCTACTATCATTTTTCTATGCATAACTGTGATGTTCTGAATTGACGCACATTGTTGTTTTGTTATTGTGTAAAATACAACATTATTATCTATTATTGTCATCTCATACATTAAAGCCAGTCTGGCAGAGCAGTATGTATATTATATAAGTGACAGTTCATTAGAGGCTCGACTATCAGTACTGATATGTAACTATAGTGACATCTATTCAGGTATATTATCAGGCTGTATTAGATCACATCTGCTTTTATAGACATCTTTTTCTGTTTTATACCAATGTCATACCAGATCCCTGATGTGTCTTTAGTGAAAAATAAAGTAATGTTAGGCTGACAGAGGAACAGTAGGTCTTCTTCATAGAGATGTATGGCTTGTGTATTACCGCTCTGTACAACTAATAGGTTGCGTGTGAGACACAGACCCACCTGTGGTTGTCATGACACAATTTTGGCTCCCAACTGACCGCCGCTGTGCACTAGCTAGTGTGTATATATATTACAGTGGTCCCTCAACTTGAAATGGCCTAAGGTTACAATATTTCCAATGTACAAAGATCTTTTCTCGACCATCGTAACTTGTGAACAGACTCAACCTGCATTGATACAGATGGGATCTGCGGAACATGTGAAAAACTAGATTATTGACCAATTAAAGTGCCCATTTTACTGGTAAAACGACCAATATTACTGACGTGTCTACACTGTTTGGCTGTCTAGTATCTCCTCTCTACAGTACAGTGTGATACTACATGTCCTGTACTGCTGTGTTTGTATAGTATCTCCTCTCTAAAGTATAATGTGATACTACATGCCCTGTACTGCTGTGTGTGCCTGGTATCTCCTCTCTATAGTACAGTGTGATACTACATGTCCTGTACTGCTGTGTGTCTAGTATCTCCTCTTTACACTACAGTGTGATACTACATGTCCTGTACTGCTGTGTGTCTAGTATCTCCTCTCTACAGTATAATGTGATACTACATGCCCTGTACTGCTGTGTGTGCCTGGTATCTCCTCTCTACAGTACAGTGTGATACTACATGTCCTGTACTGCTGTGTGTCTAGTATCTCCTCTCTACAGTATAATGTGATACTACATGTCCTGTACTGCTGTGTGTCTAGTATCTCCTCTCTACAGTATAATGTGATACTACATGCCCTGTACTGCTGTGTGTCTAGTATCTCCTCTCTACAGTACAGTGTGATACTACATGTCCTGTACTGCTGTGTGTCTAGTATCTCCTCTCTACAGTACAGTGTGATACTACATGTCCTGTACTGCTCTTTACCTGTCCCAGGATGAGCTGTTCCTTTGGGCATCAGGTAAAGATGTGGACCCTGTGTAATCTGTACAGGACCCTGAAAAACATTACTGTCCCCTACATAGAAAGTAATTTTCAGCTTCCAGTAGCTCTGAGTTTTGTATGTAAGGACTTGCTTTACCCATGTTATTTAAGAGGAAAAGAGCAGCAGATCAGGAGAAGGAGGCAAGTTTGCTAAATTAATGTATTTGCAAAAATATCTAGGTGGGGCTTCATGAGAGGGAGAGGGGGCCAAACTGTAATGACGCCCCGCCTAGGTAACACTCAGGGCAGTTTGTAGGTCATTTTGGCAACAGGTAGAATCTTGATAAAATAGCAAATAATGTTCTACCGAATACAAAAACATCATTCAGTGACTCACAGGAGGCGGCTTCTCTGCATGAATTACAGGGAATGTTTTTGATATAATATTCAAAACACTCAGCTTACTGAGTACAAGATGTTGCAAAGCTGGATAACCTCCATCATACTGAGTATAAGATGCTGGGAAAGCTGAGTGATCCCAATATACTGATTACAGGATGCTGGAAAGCTGGGTGACCTGCATTACACACTGACTACAGCAAGAGTGTTACACTCATGCCCTTTAGCTGTTGCAAAACTACAATTTCCATCATTCCTGGAATTAGGAATTGTAGTTGTGTAACAGCTGTAGAGCCTGAGTTTGACACTTGTGGACTACAGGATGCTAGGTGACTTTGGCACCTGCGGTCAGCACCGGGTACGGGGCTTACCAGGACTTACCCGAGTACAGATCCCAACCTGAAACCCCCCCCCATGTAAGCCCCCTCTGTGCAGTATTCTTCTTCCCCTGGATGTAAGCCCCCTCTGTGCAGTATTCTTCTTCCCCTGGATGTAAGCCCCCTCTGTGCAGTATTCTTCTTCCCCTGGATGTAAGCCCCCTCTGTGCAGTATTCTTCTTCCCCTGGATGTAAGCCCCTTCCCCCCAGATGTAAGCCCCTCTGTGCAGTGCAGTATCCCCCCCCCCCCCCCCCCTCAATAGTGAAAATAATAATAAAAAAAAAACCACAATATCACTTTACCCTGACCAGCCCTAAAAGTATAATGGCCTTATTCCACGAGTCGATTATCATGCGAAAAATCATTTCGTGTAATAGCAGACAGCGATTAAACGACCAACGAGAAATCGTTGGTCGTTTGATAGAATTTGGACCTATTTTTATGTTCATTTGCAAATCATTCGCGCATCGTTCGGTGTAATAAGACATCGTTCGCAGTAGCGACGACAAGGCGACCGCAAGAACGATCATAAGTAACAATCATTGTTCCATGTTATTGGGTGAACGATTTCAGGTCGTTCTCTATAGCGGTCGTTTGAGATCATTTATCGTTAATCGTCGTAAAATCGCTTTGTGGAATAGAATTTAACTGTGTTAGTTAAGATAGGAGTACGCCTAGGTAACTGCAGTTTACATGCTTCCTATAGGCTGTACCCCTTTTAAGATGAACAGTATGAAGCCATGTGAATGCACCCACGAGTGATTATGTACAGGCTCCAATCTTTTTGCAATGTTCTGTAAATGGTAAACATTAGCCTTATACAATATCATTGCCTTACACAAGGTCTAGCGTGGCCTTGTTAGCATCCCTGTCATTCCCACTAGGGCCAAATAAAAGTATATTAACCAATATCTTCTTTACTTGCGTTCGCGGCTTGGCATCTCCTTTATAACAAGACGTTAATGAGGTTAAATGATACTTTCCCCCAATTCACTGAGCTCTGTTAAGTTTAATGCCCGGAGATTATGTTACGTTAGTCATATGTAAACCTGGATTATGTCTTAATGAGGAAGACCATACACTGCGCTTAATACCCTTTGCCTGAGTGAAAGACTTAATAATCCGTTTAGTTAAAGAAATAATCTTTTTTATAGAAGGGAAATGTTTTGTAGATATTTATGAATGGTGAAATTTTTGCTGTGAAATGCACCATTAAAGAGAAAGGAAGGTAATCCGGTGCTTAAGATTTATGAGAAGGTGTCCTGGAAATCTGTGACTCAATGCAGTTTTTGAGCATTTGGAAATTGTCAAAACTCAAGCGTGTGAACAGACGCCCACACACCAGATCTTAATAAGGTATTCTTGCCATTAAAGGAAAGCTGTCACCCCCGGTGGAGGACCATATACTTACCATTTCCACGAAGTCCCGGTCCTGGACGCGCTCCCGCTGTCTTGATATCGCCGTCGGAAGCCATGCACGCGCTCATCTGAGATGAGTCCGCCCATAGAGAATGACGGCTTCAGCCACCTTTCTATTTTTGGGCATCGGCCAGGGATGAAGCACAGAGGAAGCGGCTGGGCACCTTACTGAGCAAAGCAAGGGTGGCACGGATGTCGCTAACAATGTCCATAAAGCTTTGGCTGCATGACTATCTGTGTAATAGTCTTGGTGAAAGTGGATTGTTTAGCTATTCTGCAGCATACTACACAGTTGTGGTTAAAGTAGCAGGAAAATCATGGCATCAAAAACACAGCAACACAGCCTGAGGGGAGATACATTCAGAGGCTTCTAGCTATTGGCATGCCTTAAAGGGAATGTGTCATCAGAAAATGACTTATTGTCTAAATTATGTTTTTATGTTAAACATATTTTTTTTTTTTTAGGAATTTTTGGTAACTTTTTTTTTTTCAAGTTTTTTGTTTTTTCCATCTAAACTATAAAATTATCCTAAAATTTTGCAGTTTTCATTCTCACCACTGGGGCTTAAACTTCCTGTTCTGTCTGTGGTGATAAGAGGAGGCTTTGGTGAAGTGATCTGTACAACATTACAGATGACACCAGTAAGGGTAGGTTCACCGAATCTGCACTGATAAGTCCAGGCGGATTCCGTGGCTCGTACCCGTTCACAGCGGCATGCATATCCGCCCATGCCTCGGACACCATTCTATAGCCGGGCCAATCCCGCGTTCCGCCGGTAGAATAGACATGTCAGTTCTTTCGGCAAAACACGGAATCGGCCCGGCCACAAAAGGTGACAGAGTACGCTCAGTAATGTTTCACATACATCTTAATGGGACAGACTCTATTGTCATCTACTGTATGTCTGTTGTCATCTATGCCCTTAAGTCTTGCTATGAGGCAGGTCACTAAATGCGGTAGAAACCAGCTCAGCCAATAGTGCAGCGCCCGTTACAATGTACAGTGTGAAATTAAAAAAAATTACAGAAAATAGAAACAGATTGGAATAACAGAACATTTTTTAGCATTTGCCTGTAATTGGTAAAAGAAAATTTAGGTTACACTTTCCCTTTAAATAGACCTAAGCTGATACAGCAGAGCTGTGATTATGTCCATCCTCTGTTTACAGTGTCAGTCTGCACAGCAAAGCTGGTCGTAACAAACCGGCATGTCATTGTGGACCTGATTACATAAAATGAAAAGACAGAAGCGTACTCTAATTTTCCATTTTACTATCTGTACTATAAAATAATCCTAAAGTTTTGCAGTTTTCATTTTGACCACTAGGCTTAAAACCGGTCTGAGACTTCCTGTTCTGTCTGTGATAAGTTCATGGAAACTGTGAAGTGACCTGGAATATGCATGGAGACTTCAAGTGCATTCTGCCGCTCTGCCTCTGCTTGAAGTTCTGCCCATCCCATAGACACAATGATATTCCCTGGTAAATTCCACAGTCTGCCCAAGGAATTGGCATGTCAATTCTTTGGACAGACAGTGGAATTCGCGGGCGAATATCACAGAGTCTCTGTGACACGCGGAACTTCAGGCAGAGGCAGCGCGGCGGAATCCGCTTGAAGTCTTTGTGCATATTCTGTAATCTGCACATACCCTTATAGTGAAAGGTGACAGCAATAGTAAGCAAAGACAGTTGCATATCTGCTGCCTCCTCCCTGTAGAATGACCTTTGTACAGGTCACAGCAGTCTCATACAAAGAATCTGGTCTGGAGATGTTTGTGTTTGTGTCCATGAGGCTTGCTGTAAAGCATGTCACTAAATGCTGTGGGGAAAAAAAGCACAGGCTACTCATAATTAATCATGTAAAAATACAACTAAAAACATTACAAACTGAAAAAAAGAAATCGATTTACATATTAAAGAAAAAAAAAAAAAAAGTTCCACTACCTGGCTTAAGGCTAAGTTTACACAACGTATCTTTTCTATTAATCACGGCCATTGTTGCAAATTACAACAACAGCCATGATTAATAGAAAAGATGCATTGCATTGAAGTCAGAGGATTCCTAGTGGCCACAGACAAAACTGACATCCGTTTTGTGCGGCTGCTATTCATTGAATAGCGGCTGCACAGAACTTTCAGTGCGCACAATGGAAAGTGCGGCTCTGGCCACACTTACCATTGTGTGCTATGGTGAATTACGATGCGGGCGCACACTCATGCGCACACATCGCAATTCAACAGAAATTAAGTTCCGGCGCGTATTATCTTGACTGACTCCGGCCGTTGACTTCACTGACTACGGCTGCGTCACAGAACGGCTTGTGTTTTACAGTGTGTGCACCCGGCCTCAATCTGTAAAAACATATGTAGGCAATATATTCCCTGTTGACTTGTAGCCAACCCTTAGAAATTGATATGTAACTACTGTATATGTGTCACCTAGATTTTCTTTTCCTGATAAGAGACAGGTACTAAAACTTGTCTCTGACTGTAAGTTTTTTATTTCACTGTTTTTACATTATGGGGGCCGCTATCGTGCCTGAGCTGTTTTTAGCAGCGTTTGGTGACGTGCTTTACAGCAAGACTCATGGACATAGACAACAATAGACCGAGTCTGTCCCCCTAAGATGAATGTAAAAACATTACTAAGTGCGCTCTGTGACCTTTGAAGAGGTCATTCCACAGGGAAGCATGTTCCTGGAACAAATTATGCTCATAATACAAGGTTTGTTTTCTGTTTCTTCCCCACTCCACAATTTAACATTTTTCCTGTCTGAGAGCACAGTCAGACAAGAAAACACACCACTTCCTCCAGGACATACAGCAGCTGATAAGTACTGGAAGTCTAGATATTTTGAAATAGAAGTCATTTACAAATCTCTATAACATTTTTGGTCACATTAGTTGAAAAACTTTTTTTTTTCCTCCGGAGTACCCCTTTAAATGGGACAAAGCTGCAGTATGTTACACCACCACAACTGTTATTTTTTTGCTTTTTATTTGATTCTTACCATAACATACAATTATTGCTCTGACGATGGTTCCTTATAGCTACCACAGGCTAGTATATATCACTGGATTCCAAACACACTGATAGATTGGATCCAATAGGGGTTGAACACATTAGAGTCTTATTACGTTTTGGTATCTACGGAGAAACAAACTTGCGTTTACAGAAGAACTCGTTGCTGATCCGGCAGCGGGCCAGCATGATATGTACCTTTTAACATTGACTTGTCAACATTCGGGGGTCTTGTTCTATAGGCATTTAGACCCACCAAAATGTTTCTATCCAGGAGGAAGGTGGGAGGACTTGGCCAAGTGATGTGCCCCCTCCCAGTAATCACCATGGGGGGAGATTTATCAAAGATGGTGCAAAGTGAAACTGGCTCAGTTGCCCCTAGCAACCAATCAGATTCCACCTTTCATTCCTCACAGACTCTTTGGAAAATGAAAGGTGGAATCTGATTGGTTGCTAGGGGCGACTGAGCCAGTTTCACTTTACACCATGTTTGATAAATCTCCCTCATATGTACCTGTTACATTCAGATATGAGAGTAGTACTTGTTAATCAAAGTAGCAGCATGAACAAAAACTAACCTATCATTTGCATCTAAATGCCCTTATTTATTGCTATGCTGTGTACAGGTGTAATTATTACTATACGGTGACGAGAAACCATATAAAAGCCATTTGTTTTCCCCCAGCGCATCCCCATCATATACACAGCCATTGTTATCACAGGCTTGGTTGCACAATAGAAGAGGAGTAAAATATTCACCGCCGTCTTTATGAGCGAACCATAAAATGTCCCAGTATTTATTGTATTAATAAAATTAGAATTTCGACTCATGTTTTTGCAAATTTTTTTTCCAATTAAGATTGTTTATATTCCTGTTGGGGCAATTAAATGTAAAAGTGCCGGCGTGACGATATGTCAAATTATTTCCGCTTGCACGCCAGTCCGTGCTACTTTTAACGCGCCATTTAAATCAGGCTGTTATTTATCCCAGATTGTTCGTAATGCAGATTATTAGTATTTATGGAATGATGGCTTGGTAACTGTATTCGGTTTTATTTCCTCGCCCCCTCCTCCCATATGGCTTCTTTTTGTTTATATTTGTCCCCGAGCATCCATAACATCCCAAAGAAAGTCCCTGAGATCTTCCTCAGAATTTTATTATGTACGGTTGACCTTATCCTCTTGTTATCCTGTGCATTAAGCATGCTTTTGGATTTTATACACTTTTTTATGACATCATTTTTCAACCCCTGTTTACAATATATACATATATATATATATATATATATATATATATATATATATATATATATACATATATATATATATATATATATATATATATATATATATATATATAATTTTTTTTATTTTTTTACCCCAATTCCCTTTTATTTGTAGCACAGTAAATATTTTTGAAGAACAGTAAATATATAGGTCCTTTTTTTTTCCTAAAGCGCCTTGAATTTGAGGATTTGACTAACAGGTTTAATAAGGACCTTTTTAGTGCCTGTGGTATACAACGTACCGGAGAGTGCTCGCCTTCAGTCAGAAGGAAAGATTTGCTGATTAATATGTTTTATGGAAAGAGTCTTGTTAAAAATGAAGTTTAGATTTAGTTAACACAAGGTAAAAAAAATCACATTTTAAGTATTATTCTTTTGGTTGGTTATTACCTTCACATTTCTTCCTTGTTTATTATTTCCCATTTTTGGTTGTTTACTACCACGTTCTGCATTGTACGCTATTGTGCTATGCAGCTTTTCTCCAGAAGGAAAAGAGATTACAGTCATTATGGACTAATTTAGGGCCCATTTTTCTCAGCTCGGCTGTTCACACTGTCCGTAGTTTAACGCATCCGCAAAAATTACTGCCACAAAAACTGCCAACAAGCTCTAATACGGACCCGAATTGTGGCATGGATTTTCCCATAGTAGTCTATGGGAACGTTCGTAACTTTTGCGGATCTGTAATTTAAGAGACATTGTTACGCCCGAAAATCTGTAAAATAAATACGCAATCATTTTAAACCATTCCCACTTAGTGAACTGTGACCTTCCCCTTTTTGCTGATCCACAAAAGATACGGATTACGGATGCATTACAGATGAGTTTTTTTGTAGATTACGGAGAAAGATTGCACACATTGTATACGGTCGAAAAACTACTGAATGTGTGAATGTAGCCTAAGGGCCCTATTCCACCGGACGATTATCGTTCAGATTATCGTTAAATTGTTCAAATCTAAACGATAATCGTTCAGTTGAAATGTAGTTAACGATTAACGACCGAACGAGAAATCGTTGGGTCGCTTTATAAGACCTGGACCTATTTTTATCGTTGCTCGTTCGCAAAACGTTCGCAAATCGTTCGCATTGAATAAGACATCATTTGGTCGTTTGCAATAGATACGAACGCAATACCGAATAAATAGCGAAGAAAAAACGATCGCAATTACGATCATAAGTTACGATTATCGTTCCATGTAAATGAGTGAACGTTTTCAGGTCTTTCGCAATAGTGGTCGTTTGAGATCGTTAATCGTTAACGATTATGCAAACGATAATCGTCCGGTGGAATAGGGCCCTTACTCTCTGGTACTACATATCGGAGGTAACTTTCCTGTAGATTAGTGTCTTGATATATGTCCAGTGGTTGTTTATGGGGCTCCTATCCCTCAGTAAAGAGCTTGTGCAGGGAACAGAGGATCGCTCAAGGCTTCTGCTCCCCAGAGCTACCATCTCAGAAGTATATCTGTAAGGATGGGGCGGTTAAGGGCCCCAATCATTGGATGGGGGTGCACAACATCACAGCAAGCCACCTACACCTACTTTTTCAAGATGTGGAAGGAGAGTACGTAGGGGCGGATTAACTTTACCATAGGCCCCTGGCTGTTCACCAAGCCTGGGCCCCCTCACCCCACTGTAACTATGGCAGCACTAGCGTGGTGTTCATAGTACAGGATAGATAATGTCATGATGCCCTGATTTGTGCACAATTGCACTAAAAAAAGGAGCATTGTTTTGCAAATCATGGCCAAACTGTGGCCAAGAGACAATACACCACTGAAAGTATAAGTCTGTTTGGAGTCAGGGCCCCGGGCTACCGCCCGAAACTGACCTTTTACAATCCGCTACTGGGAGTATGTTAACACTGGGAAGCAGAAGCTGTCTTCTGCTTCAAGGACCACCTCCAGGGCCGGATTAAGGAATGGGCACCAGGGGCACGTGCCCCTGGGCCCCCACCACAAAGGGGCCCCCACCAACCCGAACCCGGAAGCAGAGTTCCGGGTTCAGATTGGTGCATCTATGGCTGCATTTCCACGTTCCGTGATCCTGTCGGATCACGGACGTGGAATGCATGTACCGGAGCCCCCCCGCGGCCGGACAGCATCTGTAATTAGATGCTGGGAGCCTCCCAGCATCTAATTACAGATGCTGTCCGGCCGCGGGGGGGCTCCGGTACATGCATTCCACGTCCGTGATCCGACAGGATCACGGAACGTGGAAATGCAGCCCTCACCAGCTCCAGCGCTCTCCTGCTTCCGGTTGCCGCTAGACACAGGAGAGCGCTGTGCCTGTCAGCTCCGGGGAGGCAGCGCACGCCTCTTCTCTCTGGCGGGCTGCGCGCGATGACGTTATTTCATCGCGCGCCGCCTGCCGGAGAAGACGTGCGCTGCAGAAGATGGCAGAGGGCCCGGCCAGCTCAGGAGCGAGGAAAGGTGAGTGGAGTGTTTTTTGTTTTTTTCTACTACATCAGCACACCAGAGGGGATTGGGGGGGGGGGGGGATACAGCTACCAGCACACCAGAGGGGATTGGGGGGGGGATACAGCAACCAGCACACCAGAGGGGATTGGGGGGGGATACAGCTACCAGCACACCAGAGGGGATTGGGGGGGGGGGGATACAGCTACCAGCACACTACAGGGGATTGGGGGGGGGGAGACAGCTACCAGCACACCACAGGGGATTGGGGGGGGGGGGATACAGCTACCAGCACACCACAGGGGATTGGGGGGGGGGGATACAGCTACCAGCACACTACAGGGGATTGGGGGGGGGGGAACAGCTACCAGCACACCACAGGGGATTGGGGGGGATACAGCTACCAGCACACCAGAGGGGATTGGGGGGGGGGATACAGCTACCAGCACACCACAGAAGACATCACCTGTGAGTCATATTGCTCTAAGCCATAATACCCACACTGCTTCTCCCTAGCAAAATCTCCCCACATGTTCAAAATCTGCCACCGGCCGTGCATCGCTATGTTTAATAGTGATGTGCGACCGATGGCTGATCCAGCCTTATAAAAGGCTCTGTAAGCAAGCGCCAATCTAGCAGAACGACGCTACTTACCCAGTGGGTAAGAACACACAGAAGGTGCTGGGTTCTCACATTGTGTTTGTGATAATAATACAATGTGAGAACACACCCTGATAGTCAGCCTTCCCCGCTCCTGTCTCTAGGCCTGGCATCTTCCTCTGCACTCTAGTGACTATCACATGCACAACATAGGAGGATGCTGAGCCACACAGCCAGGAGTGAGAAGGGGTCTGTGCTAAGTCGCCTACAGTAATCAGCCACCTGTATAGATTGCAGTATAGTTTTATTTTTTTTTTGTTTTTTGAGATGGGGGGGGGGCCCAAAAAAAATTGTCGCCCAGGGCCTCCACCAACCTTAATCCGGCCCTGACCACCTCTGTAATACATTGTCCTGGATAGCTGGGACAGAATGCTTTGACTTGACTATGAGGGTGGGTTCACACTACGGAATTCTCTTGGATAAACTCAGCGGAATTCCGTCGGCTGTCCGCGCGCCTTTCCGCCGGCTCCATAGACACCATTCACTTTCCTGCATACTGATGAATGCGTGCAAAACACAGCGCCCCCCCCCCCCCCATGGTAACATGGTAGGGAATCTTATAGGCCATGCAATACTTCTTGGAGGGGGTGAGTATGGAAAGTCACCCTCCTTTTTAAACATCTAAACATCTTTTGGTATATTATTTATTATTATTATTATTATTATTATTATTATTATTATTATTAATACAAAAATACATATATAATTATTTATTTATTTTTTTTAATCTTGTTTTAGAAAGGCCAGTGGAAAAAAAAATCTAAAGTTGATAATCAGATCAATACCCCGAACATACTAAAATGCAAAAAAAAAAGTGCTTTTAATACACCACAGAGGAACATTATTAATTTTCTTATTTCCCTATAGACTTGAACTAACAGCAAAATACTGCATAAAACCACTATTGCTAAATCTCTGTAATTATTGGATATTTTAGTCAGTGATTTGCACCATAACTTGGAAACCAAATCCAGGAGAGGAACCTACACAAAGAATAACTAAAAAGGTACGGTTCAACGATGCAGATGAAAGCATGGTGGCCAATGGCTGGTCTCCCCTTTTTTTTTTCCCCCCTCTTTGTAAAACTGGCAAAGTTGTGTGCTCATATGGCCACGTTATGCGAGTGGGTTTCCTTCTGAATGCACTATGTGCATCATTGGACCGTACTCTTGTGGACAGCCGCATTCTTCTTCAGTGCTTTATTTTGGTTCTCCGCCTGCAGTAGGCTGGGTGAGTCCTGGGAAGCAACAATGAGAGCTAAATTACAAAAACCTTAGATTTTACAGTTGGTAATTAGACAGGGTTGTATGGGACATGATGAACACAAATCATCCACTAGAGGGAGTCCTCTATATTTATAATGTCTGTGCACATCCTTCATATATACTGATTTTAATAATCACATTTGTTCGCCTTTTTTTTCCTTATTCTCAAATATGTATCCAATTGCTTCTAAATCTCTGTGAAGGTATAGATGATTTGTATTCTGTTTCAGCCTCAATGAATGGGGCCAATTAATGTTCATTAATGAGGTTAAAAATGCCACCTAAAGTGTCAGAATACATGACAGAAATCCGAGGCTACCCTCTAGATTTTTGCCATCTATTGCCTGTGTTCTCCCCTTTGGAAAAATTACATAGTGTGAGTATACCCAAATATTGCAGTGCTGCATAATTTCTGCGAGTACGTGATTGAACATAGCCTTAGCGGACTTGCAGGTGAAGACACGTCACTGTGTTGACCCAGACTTTAAAAAACATAGCTGCTGACTTGTGAATGGAGCCTAGTTGTAATACTACAAACAGCCTGAGGACAGGCGTGATGCTGTTTCTGAAAGAAAGCAGCTCTGTTTTTTTTCAATCCCAGTGGTGGTCAAGATATAAGAGGTCCAAGATAAGGAGGGGGAGGGGGGGGGGGATCAGCTGCTGCACTTTAAAAGGTTATACAGGCTTAGAAAACATGACTGCTTTCTTCCAGGAACAGCACCTCTCCTGTCCTCAGTTTGGGTGTGGTATTGCAGCTCAGTTCCATTGAAGTGAATAGAGCTGAGTTATAATACCACACACAACCTGAGGACAGGGGTGGTGCTGTTTTTCTAAGTAAGTAGTTTTTCTTTTTCTACATTTGTATAGGTGTATTCTAAGTGGCTGTGACCGAATGGCACAGAATACACACTGTGATTCCTCTACATCTGACCTTGTGGATCACTGAAATTTATTGGACACACATGACATCTGGAGAGCACATTAATTTACAATAACATTAAAAGTATTGAAACATGTTTCTGCCAATATCCTATTGATTTCTATTTGTAAGTGTGCTCTAGTACAAGGTTAGTGCCATGTTTTAGGTGTGTGAGACGTAGTTGTCATTTTCATGCTCTAAAGAAGCCCCTCCTGAGAAGGGATGTTTGGTATAAGAATACGTAAGTATAGCTCCATGTTATAGCTCAAGATTAGCCAGCTGTCAATCAATCTGGAGGAGGCAGTGGCCTGAAGACTCAGCGGTGGCTGGAGAGCAGGGCGAGCACAGATGTCAGAGACATGCCTCTGTGACACTACACGTAGTAAATAATGTGCAGATCTGTGCTGTCAGTTTTTATTTAAAGGGTTTGTCCCGGGGAAAAAAGAATTTGCTCTCTGGCTGTAGATTATATAAATAAGTGAAACCTGCTATACTTACCACCCCTGCTCCCCTGCAGCTGGCGCACCAACGCACCCAGTCCTTTGCTGGGCTTTACTACTTCTGAATTTCTGTGATATCCCAACCCCACTGACCATGGCAGAATATCACTCCGGTCACTGATTGGCGTAGTTGAGTCGGAACATCACAGAAACCCAGAAGAAGCAAGAGACCAGCGGAGACCTAGCAGTGTGTGCTTTGGGGGGATTAGAGGAGGTGAGTAACGCATGTTTATTATTTTTACACCACCCCCAGCACTACTACTACAGCAACTACTATAAGGTCTTATAAGGTCCCGTAATCTGTGGATCCGTGTTCGAAATAGTGCACGTTGTTGTCTGGTGGGTTATTAACACGGTCAGTAGATTACAAGGATGCAAACCAATGCTGAAAAAAAAAGGACATGTCCTAGTGCGGACCTAGATTTTTAAAGGATCCTCTTGTAGAAATCAATGGGATCCCCTATTTTTAACTGATTGTGACCTGTTTGGCATCCGTATTTATACTGATTAGTTATAATTGACATGTTGAAAAAAGAAAAAAAAAAAGAATTTACAGTAATACGGATGCACTATATATGCCCAATGTGTAATTTTCTGTGAATTGTACGGGTGGATAGCGGGAGGAATCTACATATTTAAAAAAAAAAACATGTTCATAAGGCCTGACTTTAATAAGAACGTGGTCCACTGTTTTAACCCTTATCTACTTTATATACCTTTTGGCTAATAGATAAGGTTTATTATAAAATGCTTTACTTGTAAGCTTTGATACTTATTCTGCCCTTAGGGGACGCCTCAATGGCTTTATCTTCTGACCTTCATTCCTTTTGGTGAATTTGTTTTATTCATGATAACCCTGTGTTTCCACTCTTCAGAATTGGTCTTTAATCTCAGATATGGGTAAGGCTTGTCTCCTTAAATAAGCGAGCTGCCTGTGACACAACAACATTAGCCACTTGGCATCCACAGAAAGAAAGCTGGAAACAGGTGCAGAAGTCAGGGGCCCAGGTGTACTGTGCATACACTGCATACTATGGGGCAGATTTATCAAACTGGTGTAAAGTAGAGCTGGCTCAGTTGCCCCTAGCAACCAATCAGATTCCACTTTTATTTCCTTACAGACTCTTTGGAAAAGGAAAGGTGGAATCTGATTGGTTGCCGGGGACAACTGAGCCAATTCTTCTGTACTCCAGTTTGATAAATCTCCCCCTATATGTCCTCATAACCTAATCATGTCTTATAATGATATAAGCAACTGATTAGAATCTATGTATAATTCTTTCAACTCTTTTGGGGCTCAACACTTGTTTCCACAGACCCTTTTTTGTATATTCAAATTTTCTCGGGGACAATGTATGAACGGAAACTCCTGAGTGAGTACTTCCTTGAATTTTTTTCACTGATCTCCCTGAGCTCAGTGATTTGTTGTGTTTTGTTGGTCTATTTTTTATTGTCCCTGGTAGCCAGAACCCTGCTCCACACTGGCGAGGGGCAAATACCCTGAAACAGCTGTCTGTGGATGGATGCCTTGTCATGTCGCAATACTCGCAATAGAGTTAGACTTTGACGCAAATGGGGTCACCCTGGTATTTCCCTATTTGGGTCCCAAACCCAGGAGTGGATTTGAAAAGAGGAGAAATCCAGTCTTTCCTTTATGACCTGATCTCTGATTATAGTCTGTTCCTGGGTTTGGCTTAGGGCTCTATTACACCGGCAGATTATCTGACAGATTTTTTTGCAGCCAAAGCCAGGAATGGATTTGAAAAGAGAAGAAATCTCAGTCTTTCCTTTATTACCTGTTCTCTGTTTATAGTCCATTCCTGGCTTTGGTTAAAAAAAATCTGTCAGATAATCTGCTGGTGTAATAGGGTCCTTAGAATCTTTGGCAGATAATCTGTCATCAGATCTGTTGGTGGAATAGGGCCTTTAGTCCCAAGGTACCTGCATTTCTTTATAGTTTGGAAGCTGATCACCAACGTGTTTCATTTTTGGGACACCACTCACTCATCTGGCAGTTTTTTTTTTAAGGAATTTCCCCCCCCCCCCAAACAAACACTGCTATTCATGTCTATGGTTGTGTCTGGAATTACATTCACAAGCGCAGACTGGAAGCAATACCAAACAAGGTCCATAGACAAGGGTAGGGCTGTTTTGTAACCCTGGTTAAGTCTTGCACCTAATTGCTTTGTTGTGATTTTAGAAAATAGCTAGTTGATAAATATCACATTTTGTTAAAAAGTAAGGTGGATGACGGATGTACACAGATATGTTGTGTTCCCAGCTGAATGATTATTTGTGGATTTGTTGAATTAGGCCTGTCATTCCTGTTGCTTTGGGGGGAACATCAGTTGCCTTGTTGTCAGAAAATGAATACTTTATCTTCAAAGGCAGCGTTCTCGGCACAATGTTTTGGGGTGATGCATGGGGACTGAGTGACGGTAATTGCAGAAATCAATGCACTGCTCCATTCATCTTGTGTGCAGCTCCCGGTGTGGCAGACATGCTGAAGGAGGCATTAGGAAAGGCAATTATGGGATATTTTCCTGTAAATGGTGATCCGCCTGCTTTGGGCTTTATATTCTGTGTTTCTTCTGTAATCTCCTAATGAACAAACAGCGTCATTGGGGATCTATCCAAACATGTCTGGCCATGGAGCGCCTTACACATATAGCATGGTGCCTCATAGTTTCAGGAAGTTGTGTAACCAACATATTGCCTGTAAATTGCATTGTGGGGAAGCCCTTAGTATCCTTACTTCCTTAGTTCATAGAAGCACATTCAGATATCTTCATGGTCCATCCTATACTATGTTCTTCCCAATCACAAGGTACTTTTGGGACTTCCCCAGTTAACATCCTTCTCGTCTGCCAGTCATAGGGTTGTTTCCCTGTTGATCTATACATTGTCAGCATTTGCCCATTCGGAAATCACTACTTACACACAACAAAATTTTATTTGCATAGACAGATGGCATTAAACGGTATAAAATGCATACATTAAACTCCGTTGATAACTGACAGACAAAGGCCAATTATCACGCTCATTCTCCCCATACACAGGAATGTTTAGCACAGCTGAGTGATCCTGTGTTCTTTATGGGGAGGGGGATGGCTAAGCCACAGCCAGAGAGCTCTGACTGCAGCTTATCTCTTCCAGAACAAAGGGGTGGGGCAGTAATTTTCCATCGTGCCTAACAGATATCAGTGGATGGTCAGAAAATCCCTTTACACCTCATACTGATGGCTAATATAAAGTTTTAGGTGTATGCAGGACCTTCACATATAAATGCCGTGTATATTCGGCCATAAAGATTTAATAGGTAAATCCCTCAAGGAGACTAAAGGGAAATGGTCATCATTTCTATGAAACACAAGTCATCAGGGTGGTCCCTGGTATCATCTTCACTTTCTGCTGGCCTTGATAGATATATCTCTTCCTATACCCAAACAGGGAGAGATCGTACAAGGCTGGTAGGGAGAAGCTGCCCGAGGGTCTGTTATGATGACACCATTAGGGTTTGGCCTACATGGAAGTGAAGATGTGCTTCCTTTAATATATCCCATCCCTTAAAGTGCCAATATCACAAGATGATAAACATTATTCCCATCAGTGGTTTTAATGTTATGGCTGATTGATCTATAGTATTACGTGAGGGAGCCATCAGTGTGTATTTTTAAGTTATTGCACCTTAAGGCTGGGTTCCCACTACGTATATTTCAGTCAGTATTGTGGTCCTCATATTGCAACCAAAACCAGGAGTGGATTGAAAACACAAAGGCTCTGTTCACACAATGTTAAAATTGAGTGGATGGCCGCCATTTAATGGCAAATATTTGCTGTTATTTTAAAACAACAGCTATTATATTGAAATAATGGACGTTATTTACTGTTATATGGCGGCCATCCACTCAATTTCACCATTGTGTGAACAGATCCTTTCTGTGTTTTTAATCCACTCCTAGTTTTGGTTGCAATATGAGGACCACAATACTGACTGAAATATACGTAGTGTGAACCCAGCCTAAATGTTAAAAAAAAGAAAAAAAAAAGTGCCCTAGTTTTTCACAGTAATGTGGCCACTGGATGGCGCTATTCTAGCACAGTCTATTGCATTTTTTTCTCTGTTTCTAAAGCACCGTACTTCTTAATAAATTCCTACTGCTGGAAACACTTTGGAAATCTTTCCTTTTTGATATTCAGAGGATAATCCTTTGTAAAATAAATGGCATGCCTTAAATTTGTCCAAATAATGTTCTTTGTTGGAATTGCTTGTGAATAAATGTTGATGTTTCTACTTTACATAAATGAATGGAGGCGAGTACGTGCGCTTGTTTATGAACGGCATAAGGCCGAATACTAAAGAGACAGCAGCGGAGGGCGCTGAGAATGGCTGGAGGCTGGGAGCCCTGACACTTAATTACAATGCTCGATTATTAGCAGAAGCCCCCAAGACGTCATCGCAGTGTCACCGAATCCGCTGCCTATAATAGCCGAGACCCTCATCAGGTTACAAAATCGGATATATATTTTTTAAATATTAACAGGTCGTCTTGTGACTGCAGCAAGAACCGGCTCTCCAGAGGTCACGGCATTAAGAAAACAGGCGAGATCTCGAATCCCACAGGGAATATAGACTGTAACCTGACGCTTACATCTTATTAAACAGCTGTGGGAAGGCGAGCAGCTATCGCTTCCATCTGAAGGTTAGACCTTGCCGAGCAGCAGGGGGCGTCAGAGAGTTGGGATCTTTCTGTCTCATGCACATTAGGGAAAGCTTACCATTTTCCATGTGAATAACATGTTAGAAATTTCATAAACTGAGAATAATTAAAGCATTAAAAATAACTGTTTACTTGTCGTAAGATATGTCACAGATTATTGATCGCAGCACGTATTACTGCTGAGACCCGCTGTGATTAGGAGATCTAGCCGGGGAGAGAGCGCAACAGCAGCGTGATCCACTCCCCGGCCGTTTGCTAATTCAGTCTGTCGTCTTAAATTGTAAGGGCCAGGAAGTGGATGACGCTGCGGCCGCGCTCTCTCCCCGGCTATATCTCCAAATCACGACGGATCTCTGCAATCGATAATTTTTGACCTGTCTGATAACACGTCAAGTTATTTTTAATGACTGGTACTCTTTTTTTTTTTTTTTTTTTTAGAAAATTCTATTTTAAACTAGCTCCCTATTTATGTTGCTGTTTATATAGTATTTGTGTATAGAAAAAATACACGACAGGTAATGCGGCTGCGGAAAGTTTCTGCCACAGGTCACATTTGTATTCACATGTGGATCTGCTACTTTAAAACCACATAGGACCTTATAGATCCCCATGAATAATGAACAGGCTGTGGAGTGGGAAATCTGTCGTCTTTATTCCAGTGTAGGTGAATGGGGCATGCTGACAAATAAACAGGTTTTTTTTTTTTCTGTGCATGGTCACCAGAGCCGATGACCTCTTACGAGCATGACCACATGACCCTATTATCAGCATTCTACCTACACAGAATGGCTGCACAGTATAGACAAATGACATTAGGCCATTAAAGTCATGGCTTGGGCCCCACCGGTGTCTGGCGTGCAGCCCCAATGCCCAGCTTTGTTTACTGCTGTGGAATGGTATCTGCACCGGTGGCCATGAACATAGGCGCTTTACCTCTCGTCTTAGTTACTATCCCATCTCCCTTCAGCAGAAAGGCTCCATAGAGTGGTATTACATGGGCCGATGGGGGCCCGATAATAACTGTAAACGAGCGCCGATCTGCTAGATCGCCGCTCATTTACTGGGCCTATTACACGGCCAGATAATCGTTTAACAAGGGCCGATGTCCTTGCAGCCCTTGCTTAAACTCTATATATTACCTATCCATGCTGCAGGGCTCCTTGCGCTCTGCTTCTCACCAGGTCCCGGGCGCTGCCGCTCCAGAGTGGCCTTTCTCAGCTGACAGGCCACTCAGCCAATCACTGGCTGTGGCGATCCCGGCCAGTTATTGGCAGAGCGGCCTTTCAGATCAGACAGGCCGCTGTGGAGCTGCAGCGCACGGGACCCGGGGAGAAGCAGAGTGCAGGAGGAGCCCTGGACCATGGATAGGTAATGTATACAGTTTGGAAATCGTCAGCCGCCGACCGCGCACCGCTATTGCACGTAGCGATGAGCGGTCAGCGCCCGACAATTATAGGTCCAAACCTTTATCAGCCGATGATCGTTGCGTTTATTACACGGAGCGATAATCGGCCAGATAGGGCTCTGATTGCGGCATGGATTATTAATAGAAGTCTATGGGATCTGTATTTTTCTTTTTAAGGCTGTCACATCTGTGACGTCTGCAAAAAACATGGATCAACTCTATGCAAACTAGTACTATTCACGTTTTACAGAAACTGACGCATTTTCCGTGAATCACAGAGAAAAAATAGCGGGAGGTTTTGCGGCCCAGAAAAATCGCTGAACGTGTAAAGGAGGCCTAAGTGCATTGTGCACTGGGAGTTAACCCCCTCTGATCTGATATTGATGACCTAGCACCTGATTAGGCCATTCATTAGTAAACAACTGGATACTCCCTTGGATACAAATCAAACTGGTGTATGCTTGGCCTGATTTACTGAAAACTTGATCTCCCTGACCAGTGGGGAGGTTGGAGGGGGCATACTGGCAGATAGGACTCGCTTTATATAGCAACACTATAAGGTAACTGTCTGACAGATAAAAGGGGCAATTACCCAGAATCCTCCAGGATCCCCCTTCCCTACTCAGCACAAACATTATCAATGCATGATGCCTTCACTACATTATTTGCTTGTATATAGGTTAGATTAGGTTTCCAGCTTTAGCTGTCCCCAGCTCTATCACCAGTATAGAGAGATACAGAGTATGGTGTGTTTTGTAGGTAGTTTTCCTCTATCAATTTGCCAGGATCAGATATTGAATAATAAGATCACTGAGGTCATCGCATAGAGGAGAGCAAATATTATGAGATTACTATTAAGCAGAAGACTCACGAGTGATGTAATAGATGTCGTCAGGAGAGCAGCGGCCATCATGTACCTGTGACCAGGCAGGATTCCTGTTTATTTCCATCACAGGTTGCAGTATTACTAATCCTTAGATGGTACAATGTGATATTTGTGCTCTATGTATTTAATCTACTTCAATGGCGAAGTAGTAATATTTTGTATACTGGGTAGCCAGGGTAAAAACAGGGAAATGTGAACTGCACAGCCTGGTGTTAGGAACCACATCATCAGAGTTCTCCTTTTAGGTCTCATATATGAGCCAGAGTTATGAGAATGGACAGCAGTGTATATAGTACCTGTACTTCTGCACAATGTCAGCCAGCTGCCTTTGAACTCCATGGCGCTCAGGATTCCTGGAAAAGCTGCATCCAGTCCTGGGAAAGTAAGAGGAGTTTTTCCAGACACCCTGAGCGGAGCGGCGGGGAGTTGAAAGGTGGCCGAATGATGAGCCTAGCCTAGTGAATTGCTTCGCTAGTAATGTAAATTCACTTATCCCTAATGCTGATCAGCAAAAAGTGACAGCGGTCAGTGGAAGAGCAGAAAACATGCCTGTTCCTCAGCTGATCGCATCTTTTAGACTGTTGCAAAATTAGCGTTGTTAGCCACACATAAACAGAGGATGTGCGGCTAATAGCAAGCTTCTGTGCTGTCATTTTCCAGATCACAAGCGGTGTATACTTACCTTCTGCGCTGCTGTGCAATTCGGCATCCCACTCTCCAACTCTCCCATCCTACTGCTTGGCCGCTGCTGTAGCAGTGGTGGCCTGAAGATACAGAGGCGACCACAATGCCAGATCACACAGCAGCGCAGAAAGTAGGTATGCACTGCTTGTTTGATACAGAAACTGACTGTGTGTGTGTGTGTGTACTGTATATGTATGTATGTGTGTGTGTATATATATATATATATATATATATATATATATATATGCCTGTGCTGTCCGTTTTAATGGCTGCATGAACAATACAAGGATCGTTAGTGTAGCCAGGCCAATTGATTAATTGTGCCGCGTAAAGTCACTGCAAATAAGCACTGATCTCGCCGATCAGCACTGGTTTGTGACCGCCCACAGCTGAGAAATCTTTTAGTGTAAAAAGGACCCATAGCCTACCCTGTTGATAGGCTGTCAATTATTTTATCCTAGACCTCTTAAAATCAAAAAGTCAAAAAACTTACTTTATAGTAATTACAATTTGCACTTAGGTTATGATTTGCAGGGAACTCACAATTTCTTGGTTTGCACATGCTGTTGGAGTTTCCATCCTATAGAAGGGAGAGCTAACTGTGTAGTGGCCATGTTCTTCAATGAGGGCTTGGTTGCAGTAACTCAGTACTGCCACTACACAGTGTGCGGTGCTGATGACCTATTAATGACCTGTTATTCTGGTTTTATGGGGGTGACCTCATAGCAAGGAAGGTTTTTAAATGACCATTTCTCTGAGCTGAATTAGAAAAAAAAAAGGCCAATGCTGCCTGGGGAACACCCTTAAGGACCTAGAAATCATCACATTCTACCTTATGTGGCTATTATAGTGGAAATAATTGTCTGGGCAGTTCTGAACACGTGAGCCTTTCTGTTCCAATATGGCAAGATTTTTATCTTTTATAATTGTATAATTGTACCATGATTATTATGTCAGTAAAACTAGTGAAAATGTAATGCGAAAATCTTTTTCTTCCAAATCAACTGGTTTCAGAAAGTTATACAGATTTGTAATTTACTTCTATTTAAAAATCTCAAGTCTTCCCATACTTATCAGCTGCTGTATGTCCTGCAGGAAGTGGTGTATTCTTTCCAGTCTGACACGGTGCTCTCTGCTGCCACCTCTGTCCATGACAGAAACTGTTCAGAGCAACAGCAAATCCCCATACAAAACCTCTCCTGCTCTGGACAGTTCCTGTCTCGCCAGAGATGTCAGCAGAGAGCACTGTGTCAGACTGAAAAGAAAACAACATTTCCTGCAGGACATACAGCAGCTGATAAGTACGGGAAAGCTTGAGATTTTTAAATAGAAGTAAATGACCAATCTATATAACTTTCTGAAACCAGTTGTTTTAAAAGAAAAATATTGTCGCCGGAGTACCCCTTTAAAATAGATCTATCCCCAGTACTTCATTGTTATTTGTTTTGTTTAGTGATACACGTTCCACTATAAGAACTGTTTATGAAAAAAAAAAAAAAAAAGTCAAAAATTGCATTTAAAGAACAATAGATTTTACATGTCCACACAGGGAGTGCACGTTCCGAACAAGTCATGTTAAAGTAGGTCAGGATTTGCTAGCTTCCTGGCGTCAGCGGAGTATTTAACTCTCTGCCCCAGTCATTGTTCCTGATCATTCATAATAAGCATTGTCTGGGACGAGACGCTGTACAGATACATTCCTCTAAGAGCAGACACTGATACTGAGTACATTGTAGCACGCAGTCTTCTTCCCAAATCAATCCATACATATCAGCTAGGCTGCAGGGAATAGACAACTTGCTTTCAAGAAAATCTCTTACCATTTAAGTCAAAACTGTGGCTATTTCTAAATGGATGATGGGAAAAACAAGGTTATAGGTACTAGTGTTACTGTTCACAATAATAGCAAAAAAATATAAGGTCGGGGGATGTGAAGTGTCCTTAGCCTTAGCTTAGTAACCCCCCTTTAAGGAACCGCTAGAGCCGTCATTCAAGTGGGAGGTTTACTGTCAAAAACTCTGAACTCCTCCCAGGTATAGAAGCGCCCAGTTGACGCTTGACATCTCGAAAGGTGAGCCAACAAAACATTTTCTGTGTTTTGAGGGAAATTTGGGGGAAAGATCAGGAACAACATAAAACAATATTACTTTAATGAAAGAGTAGTAGATACTTAGAACATGCTTCCAGCAGATGTGGTTGGTAAATCTACAGTGATTGAATTTAAAGGGCAAAGCTAAAAAAACAGGGCAGGGGGTGTGGGAACCTAATAAAGAAGTTATAATTACCCATCCTGGTGCCCCCATAGTGCATCGCCCACAGGAACTACTGCTCAGCCAGTCAGTGACTGCAGAGTCCTCAGCAGAGCTGTGACATCACATTGAGCGCTACACTGCGGGGGCACCGGGATGGGTAAGTATCACTTCTTATGTTCTCACACCCCCTACCCTGTTTTTTTTTTTTAGCTTTAATATGTTAACACCATCCCACCTGTTTTTTTTTTTTTTTTTTTATCCAGGATTAGAAAAAGCAAAGCTACATTCTTGCAAGAACAGTGCCACCCCTGTTTTCAGGTTGTGTGTGATATTACATCTTGGCTCCTTTCAGTTCAATTGACCTAAGCTGCCAAACCCACACTCATACTGAGGACAGGTGTGTTGCTGGTTCTGGAAGGAAGCGGCCATGTTTTTCTAAGCCTGGACAAGCCCTTTAAACATGCCCTGAATAAACAGATATCTATCCTAAGATAATAAGGAAATAATATAAGGGCGGACTAGATAGACCAGGTGGTCTTTTTTTGCTGACAATTTTCTATGCATTTACTGGAAATGTCAATGCTGATATGGTGTCCGAAAGCCATAGATCTCCTTCTGCTGGATAGGTAATATTGTCCTATGCCAGTGCTATGCCTGGTTTTGGTATGGGTTTGGTTCTGTGTTGATGATGATATCCTTTATCGCTTTTTAAAATATACCAGTGACAGTACTGGAAGTGGGAATAGTCTCTGAACAATCTTTCTTTTCTAAGGATGTGCAGATTAGTAAGACCTATGACTATAAGGATGATGACTTGTACAGGCAGGCCAAGACGTCTACAATGAGACATAAAGGCTTATGTAGGGGGATAGATGGTGTGTGAGGCTATATATAGCTGCATATGAGACCACTGTGACTGTCATATTTATTTTAAGACACTGGGCTTGTTAGTTTATGTTCACACAGTAAAAGCTATAGTCCAATTTTTTTTTAACAACAACAACATATTTTAGGCCATTTACAACCCAAAATATGCCAGTATTTTATAAAAGCTTAAAGGGGTAGTTCACCCAAAAAAATTTTTGTTCAAATCAACTGGTGTCATAAAGAGCCGGAGACTTGTAATTTACTTTTATAAAAAATCTTGAGTGTTCCAGGACTTATCAGCTGCTGTGTGTCCTGCAGGCAGTGGTGTATTCTCTCCAGTCTGATAGTGCTCTCTGCTGCCACCTCTGTCCAGAGCACTAGCAAATCCCCATAGAAAACCTCTCCTGCTCTCCAGACTGAAGAGACTTCCACTATTTCAGGACATGCAGCAGATGAGAAGTACTGGAAAGTGAGATTTTTTTTTTAATAGAAGTATATTACAAAACTCTGGCACTTCTTGGCACCATTTGGTTTGAAAGAAAACCTTAAATGGGTTGTCTAGCGGGGTGTTTTTTGTTTTTTTATATAAATATGGCTAGGCTACTTTGAAAATAATGGAGTAAATTTACTTCATTTGGGACTTTTTGTCTTCTGTTTTAGTGTGTGATCCATACACCTCAGGTAAACACCATCAGGACCAACCAGTCACCCATAGTATCAGAACAAGAGAGCCAGGACCAAGGCTTTAGCTGCAGCTCCCGATACAAATGTAGGTGGCAGCAGAGAGGCCAGTGGTGCTGCTACTACTCAACTACTACTCTCTCCTACTATGTATATGTAGTATTATTAAAAAATATATATATATATATGTGTGTGTGTGTGTGTGTGTGCGTATATATATATATATATATATATATATATATACATTTACATACACACGCACACACAGTGTGTGTGTATATATATATATATATATATATATATATATATATATATATATATATATATATATATAATTTTTTTTTTTTTTTTTTTTTACAAATTGTTACCCTCTGGAGCACCCCTTTTAATGCTATCGGGTATCTTTTGGAATATATTGCAACCCCCATCCAATACACAGTATAAGCACAATGTAACCACCTAGTGCAGGTTATGCTCTGATAGATCACTGTAGATTGGGAGGCACAGGAGGTCCAGAGCACATCTAGATTGCTCTCTGCATCCACTCGGTGCATATGCCCAGCTTTAGGTTTTCCGGGGCCACATGATATGGGAAGTGCTCAATTCACACCCAACGACACATCAGAGGACTGACAAGTGTTTCTTCTACATTATACTGTTTGCCCACATGGTGCACAAGGAGGTGATGGGGGGAAGGAATACTTGTGCTAGGAAAGGTCAAGAGCCACTCAGACTCTTTCAGTGCCAAGCTATCAGATGTGCAGTCCGTCTGCCCTGGCCGGTAGTTTATTAGCCAATGTGATCAGAATCCTGCCTGACAACAAGGTCAGCCTGATAGTCTTATATCCCAAGCAAACCTAATAAGACCTTAGCTGGCCGTAAAGCTTAGAAGAAACTAAAGTTTAAATGCCCACAATGTTGTAGAGAGCAAACATATTCAGCTCATACACTGAGCGGTAACCTGGGACCCGGGCATCGAAGGTCAAGCTTCTACATTTTTATATTCTGTGCAGGCTCTCTATTTTCACCTTGAAATAATGGAGTTCCCTAGTGGTCTTCCTCCAACCATGGGCCATTGGGGCAATGCCAGAAGGGTCAGTCTGCTGCTTCCATTCTGTATTGCAGTAATGTGCCTGGAAGTGATCTGATTCTTAACATATTTGCAGCTATATAGCTGTGCACTGAGAAGCACGGGGTGATTTGGAATGACCACGGCATTATGGATGCCATAAATAACACTGCATGTGCTTTGGGTTCAGGCTGAAGTAAATTATATTTTACATTTACTGCACATTTTAACTACTCGGCTGTGGTTATAGGATGTTAGCGCAGTGGAGAGGATACATTTTATGTAGGCATAAAGCTTATTGTATGGAAGGACTCCATAGGTGCCTGTTTAGTCTTTTTATTCTGGGTAATATAGCGCTGCTTTCTTATACACGAGGTAGTGTCACCTAGAGGAGATACAGTGTAATGAAGGAAAGTGTGAAGGTCAGTTCACAAAAGGAAGGAGACAATGGTCACTTGTTGGGCTACATGGGTGAATTACCAGATCGGATGTTGTAAAGCTGGAAATACGGACCCACGCTTGGTTAATTTGCTCTTTTCCCTCTTTCCATGACCCTTTTTCCTTCATTCCTTCCATCAGTAATTACATAAGGGTGTATTCTCGCGAGTTGGATTTGATCCAGATTTCGACATGAATTTTGTGATGAAATATGATATTATTCAATCCTGTAAGTGAAAGCCTATCATGAAAATAGGCCATCAGTATTAGGTCTGACTCCCGGCACCCACGTAAATTAGCTTTTTTAAGGGGTTCCGCTGCGAGTGCTTCAGTCTTCTTAGGGTTTACCATTGCTTGTAGCTGCATCATTGTTAGTTTAGTAGCAACAGTACAGGGTAATGCAGTGCTACCCTCTACACTTGAATGGGTCAATGCTGCTGTATTTTTCACCACCACCAGTGTCGGATTGGGCTATCTGAGGCCCACCAGAGGAAATGATCCTGGGGGCCCACCAATAAAGAACCAATGAGAAACGACATGTCAGTCAGTGTTTGTGCAGGTTCTAAAGCTGATGGCCCACCGGATGATTCTCCGGTTCTCTAGTGGGCCAGTCCGACTCTGACCACTACACTACTGTAAAGATTTGGAAATGTAGATACGGGTGCTAGTAAACTCTGAGGGGGCTGCATCTCTTGTTGGGGGTGCAATGATTATTTAATCTATTATAGACAATGACTTTTATAAGGAAAATCAATGTTTCTGTGGGAGGACTGGACCAAGTGACCATGCACAGCCTCTCTTCATAGACCTTCATGGTTAGCAGAGACCATTGGGGGGGGCGGGGGAGTATTGGTGCTTGAGTGGCGAGGGATATAAGAGATGAGTGGGAGCCTATTTGTTATATTATTCCATGTGCAGCTGCTGGAAACAAAAACAATATTAAAGCTGGAAACCCCCCGTAAACTCTTCTGTAATGCTGATCCCATGGTTTACATGTCATCCATGTAAACTTGTCAATACAGGCCCCTCAATGAGCACAAGATAAGTGGCGTGTGTCTATCCCACCCATACAGATCAGCCATATCCGTGGTATTGGTGAATTGGCGCAGTGCCAGCATGTCATACATAGTCTCTTATGCCGCTGCTGACCCCATGATTCCAGACCCCCATTTTTATTTTTATTTTTTTACATGACTTAGGATATTATTTGGCCTTGGAAAGACAAGGTGGGGGTGATTTACTAGAAGTGATAGTTGTGGGCTTTCTTGTGTACATTTTTGGACAGTGAGGGCCCTATTCCACGGGACTATTATCGTTCGCATAATCGTTAACGATAAACTATCCAAACAACCGCTATTGCGAAAGACCTGAAATCATTCACCCATTTACATGGAACAATAATCGTTAGTTATGATCGTTCTTGCGGTCGCTATTGCGTTTGTCACTACTGCGAACGACCAAATGACGTCTTATTCAATGCGAACGATTTGCGAACGAGCAACGATAAAAATAGGTCCAGGTCTTATTAAACGATCAATGATTTCTCGTTCGGACGTTAATTGCTAACTGCTATTTAAACAAACGATTATCGTTTATGCTGCGTTTACACAGAACGATAATCGTACGTGTAAACGCAGCGAAAGATCAAACGACGAGCGAGAAATCGTTCATTTTGATCTTTCAACAACTTCTCAAATCCGCAGATCGTTCAGTGTGAACAGTCGTTTGCCGATTTAACCAATGTGTGAAATAGGCTTAAGCGATCGCAAAACGAATTTTCCGTACAATATAGCGTACCGTCTAACCGCTGATCGTTATGGAAAAAAATTGTTACTCCGACATCGTTAATTGTACAATCGGGCGAATTATCGTTTCGTGTAAACGTAGCATTACATTCGAACGATTTAACGATAATCTGAACGATAATCGTCCCGTGGAATAGGGCCCTAAAATTGCAACTTTTTTCTTTCCTGGTCTGCCTTTTTAAGCAAAAAATGTGTTCAGCAGCGTGAAATCCTTTATGTATGGCTAGTCTTATAGGTAAGTTTCATTTATTATATACAAATCTTAACAAGCTCTGGGCTGTCTTGTCATTTACAGTGCACATTAAGTAGATTTGCACAGTTTTATCATGTCATGTGCGACCTTTTTGCAATGATGCACACGCTACACAAAAACTTACATGGTACATACAGTGCAAATAATCCCCCCACCCGCTTACATCCCTGTAGTCAGGGTGCACAGATTGTTTATGTACATAGACGTACAGAGTCCGCCAGTGTGTGTCCAGTCCGTGTAATGTTTACCAACCAATATCTGTAACAAACGCTACAATGTGGTGCAAGAGAAACGTTTACCTGCTATGTTTGCACAGGATCCACATGCCTTCTAGTGCATATAAGAAGCCTTTTTTTTCCTAGTTCTTCCCCCCCCCCAATCTGATTTTTTAATTTTCATTCTCCCTTTTTTTTATTCTAACGAGAACGGGAAGATCAAAGGTGACAGTCTAAGTCTTGTGAAAGTCTCCCAGATCAGCTGACGGCACAGCGCAGGGACGTTAATGTTGCTTTTCACCTGTTTTCCACCATGCGCCTGGTTTTGAGTCTCTGCACATATTCCTTCTCTGTGCACTTTTTCTTTCCACCGGGGAGAGAGAATGTTAAAATCACAGCGAAAGCGATCTCTTCCTCGGTGGATTGATTACAGGAACACGCACCTCCCCTGTGGGAATGCATGAATGGTATCTGCCTAACATATGACAAGGTACCTTAGACTGAGTCGCATACAGAGTACAGGCTCTCAGCTATGCAGCGAGCCTCAGCTAGTGTAATTGTTAGTAGTGAGGATACGCCTTATAAACAGAGAGGTCAGGGCAGTGCTGTGAGAGTGTCAGTGCACACTGTGCTCAGCATGTCTTGGGTAGATGTGGAATGATACGGACAGGGAGCTCCCTCTCCGTGGCTGCATTTAACGTGCCTTTCCATGCTGTGCGGTGTGCTCGGAAGCCACTTTCACACAGCTCCAAAGTCCCCTGGACCTACTTATTCCATATTATGGAGGGGAGCATTGCCTGAGCCGGTGCGATCGATCTGGTGTCAGCTTTCAACATGTCAGATTCCAATTTCTGGACCGTGCTTTCTAATTTTACATTGCCTCACTTAAGGAACAGGAACAGACTCCGGCGCACACAGAGGTAAAAAAAAAGTTGTGTTTTTATTACACTTTTGTACTTGTATGTGCTTGTTGTAAGATGTCGTGAGGACTAAAGAGGACAAAGACGCTTTATTTGCAATAGGAAGAATTTAGTGGAATATTTTATCCCTTCTGTCTCCCGTCACATTCCTGCTCTTGTCTGTGTTTGTATAATTTTTGAGTAGTCACTAATACAGTACTTCGCTTGTCTGATACTATTGAGCACATAGAATGGAGACGTGGGGCTTGATCGGTGACCTGATTCTTATTGATTGAGCTTGGTGTAAGGTTATAGTCCAGACTTTAGTTTCTCTAACCTGGTTCTTGGCGTTATATAAGTATACAGTAACACGCGTTGCCTTGTCACGGTGTTATTATTTGTGATGTGATATCCTAGACCGGTGGTTGGCAACGTGATCTACTTCAGGGCCGGCACAGGTGGCCCACATTCCCACCAGAGAGCTAAACATTAAGCCTGCTGCTCAGTATGTGTAATAGCAACGCAGCCACAATACTAAGACCTATGACTACTTCTGCATCATCCTCTAATTACAGGCTGACCAGGATAGACTGTGACAAGTCCCTGATCCAGCTCTTAGGATGAGGGCCAAACATGGAAAATACTTCATTGTCAGGAAGATCTTAGTCAATGCTCCATTTTCCAGTTGCTGATATTTCCATAGATATTTCACGCTAACGGGTTATGCACTGACTGTACTGCCGGCCCATGGACCCATAGTTATTCTATGTGCTGTCATGTGAGAATAGCAACAAAATAGAGGATACTTTTAGAAAAAGGTCCCGTTGTGCCTTTCCTATTCAGGATTCCAATATAAGGACGTGCGTGGGGCCTCATAACAATAAATCATTGGGTAAAGTCATCTCTTCTATTGCCTACTTTTATTTCTAATTTCAAGAATCAACCTAATACTTGAGCTTATAGGCCGCCCCAACTAAAGAAGGGCAGTGGTGCAATAACATATGGCAGCAATTGCACAGTGATGTAGTTATACTGTATGTAAAGTAGCTCTCCTCCACAAGGGGGAAAAAAAAAAAAACCGTGCTCCTTGATGACACCTATTGGAGGGAACATCCCTTTAAATCAATATTCGATCCATAAAGAGCCTTGAAATGTGATTAGGGATTATAGGCCAAGCCAGAATCTCTTCCAGAAGGAAAAGTTACCCATGTGTGGACAGGTGGGTTTCTTATCTTAAAGCTCTTTATGGGTTGAACATTGATACTACTTACTATATACTTTGCATACTCTCTACCTATGTAGCATTGCATGCTTTGTAACACTGTATAAAGAATTTTGGCACCCCCTAGTATACCCCCCCTTAGTATCATAATAAACGCCTCCCATCTAGCCAGCCAACTGGATAGACTGTTTTTTACAGACAAAGGGCAAGAACCCCAAAACAGCAATTTGGCTCCTGAAGAAGACAGACTACCTTCCTAGTTACATTGTACATAGTTCATATTTATACTCTATACAGGTAGTATAATATCTGCACATGGAGTTATAGTTAGGTGGGGGACATAAGGCTAGGGAGTATCAAGTTTAGAAAAAATACATAATTTTATCTAAAAACAGTACCACACCTGTTCTCAGGTAGTGTCTGGTATTGCAGCTCAGTTGAAGCATTGACATAATTGGAGTCAAGTTGTAATATCACATACAGCCAAAGGACAGGTGTGTGTGTGTGGTCCTGTTTTTAGAAGAAATTGTTTCTATTTCTCTGTTCTGTCTTGGTGTGCTTCTGTATAGAATCCAAAGCATGCAGTGGAACCATATGGGTCCTTTGAATTTTATGGAGGCTGTATTACAGATCCATGCCACATAGATCCGATACACAGGTGTGCAGGAAGCTTTTGGGCACATTCTGACCATCAAGCCCCTTGTTCCATTTACAAATATTGTTGGTTCCTGAAGATGTGCAAAATCCACTTTCTGGGGTTTACAAGTTTCTGGAAAAGGTGAGTATCAACAAGTAGGCCATATCTGTTCCCATAGAGTTTTATAGCCTTGGATTTCTTCATCCTGTCCTTTTCCTGGTGCTGCCCCCACTCTCTCCTTCCTTTCGTACCACTTCAAAAAATTTACCTGGTCCATAAAAACTGTCTTCAAGGACTTATCCCCCTTCCTCTCCACTATAGATGACCCCTGAAGGAGCAAACATTGACCTCCGTCTACTTCTATACACAGTTACTGTAGCAAGTGTTTTCCCAATCCTTTGGTCCTCCTCTTAACGTTCTGCTATATGTGCCCCCTTTACAAGTCGAGAGCGCTTTAGTTGGACAGAAAACCTGTTGATACAGCGATAGATCCCAAATTTCCATATTGCTAGGCAGATTTGCCATTGAGGAGTCTAGTTGGTCTCTACAGTGTAACCGAAGTTGCTGTAAACAGTCCCATCCATTACTCCTTACAGTACAGGTTGCCAGGCAGACGTAACCCTAGGCCCCGGGTGTGTACTTGCTGTGCTGCCTTCCTGAAATGCGACATTCATCAGACACAGACAGCAGAGATCAGTAGTTGTCAGGTCACAACTATAGGAGGAAACAAGAATGCAGCAAGCTGTGCCCCCGCCTCTTGTAAGGGGCTATTCTAAATTATGGGGGGGGATGAACGTAACCATTCATGGAGGGCTGAAGTTGCCATTTTTCCCCCCCCCCCCTCTGTACCCTGTGTGGAAGTCTCAGTAGAGTCGGTGACTCCACTGTGTCGCTCGCACATGTAGCGTAGGCGGGTTCACTTATTTATTGTTTGTTTATATTGCAGTTGAGTAGATGACTGAATCCCTTTCACGATGATTTCCTGTTTTCTTAGCAGTGGAGCCTGCGCTTCTATTACCTCATTTATGTCTTATGATTTATATCAGGCCACATCATATCTGCACAGGCGCCCTTTATATAGGGATGTGTATCACTATTATATCCATATAAGAACATACAATACTATTATATCTTCTATAGAGATTTACATTACTACTATATCGAATACAAGGATATGCATTACTCATATATCAACGGTAAATAGGCATTACTAATGTATCGACATAGGGATAGGCATTACTAATATCTATATATGGATTGGCTTACTATTATATCTATAAGAGGGATAGGCATTACTATTATATGTACATAGGGATAGGCATTACTATTATATCTATATGGTGATAGGCTTACTAATATATCTATATAGGGATAGGCATTACTATTATATGTATAGTACATAGGGATAGGCAATACTATTATATCCATATAGGAATATACATATACATTATATCCATATATGAATATACATTACAATTATATCTTATATAGAGATGTACGTTACTACTATATCTAATACAAGAATAGGCATTACTAATATATCTATAATAGGCATAGGCATTACTATTATATCCATATATGAATGTACATTACTATTATATGTTATATAGAGATGTACATTACTACTATATCTAATACAAGAATAGGCATTACTAATATATCTATATGGTAATCGGCAATACTTATTTCTATATAGGGATAGGCATTACTAATATATCTATAGAGGGATAGGCATTACTAATATATCTATATAGCCACAGGCATTACTAATATATGTATAAAGGGATATGTATTACTACTGTATCTATATAGGCATAGGCATTACTAATATATCTATATAGGAATATGCATTTAATTTCTTTCTACTAAACGTACAAAACTGAATTTAAATAATGTTTTTCTTTCCCTAAGCAACACCCTGTGAGAGACATGTAATGATATATGACATATGAGTTGTACAATCTTGGGCTGACAGGAAGCCGCCTTTGAAGCTGATTTTTATCAGAACAGACCGAGTATGACAAAAATAACACAAGGTCCCTGACGCTGAAACAATCTGTAATGGCCTATTACACACAAAGAAAATATAGCACAAGGACGACAAAACTCCAACAATGTGTTGAAATGATTTATTATAATTCGGCTACTTACAGGGTCTTTAGTCACTAACTTTTGGATCCCATATAAACAAATGGAGTTTACTCCATTAAACTCTATGGGCCTGCCACAAGTACGCCATGATATGCATCACTGTACCTTTTGACCATTTGCTGCACCTGAAACAAGTCGCCTAGATTGACCCCTTTCTGAAGATGCGGCTTCCTGTACTGTTTTAATAGATTGGGATAAAGTTTAAGGTCTTCTCAAGCACTTTGGATAGGAATTGTTTTTCTTTATCCCAATGTATACTTCAGATGTATCAGCAAAACCACATGTGAGCACAATGTATGTCAGTATCTATATGTGATGCTCAGTTACTTTTCTCAGTGCTTGCTGTTTTCAGCTCCGCTCCATTAGGGCATAGCTTTAATCTGTGACCACAGGTTATCTACAGTGTCCACAGGGAGACTATAGTAGGATGAGGTTTCTGATTCTTCTACATGAATGGCCACTTTGTGTAAGCATGCAAGTGTTCTGAATAGGGAAAGTAAGGTAAAGGCCCCCATACTCGAGGCTGAACCTGCCAATTCCAGCGGGATCGACTGAGGATCTCATGTGTAAGGAGACCACTCAACTCTCTACCAATGGAAGGTGCATGGGAAAGAAGAGGATAGAGCATATTGAATGTCAACTGCCTGATCCTTTTGTTCTCAGGGTGATAAGCTACTAATGGAGTATGCTTAGGGTCCTATTACACAAAGCGATTATCGGCCGTTAATAGAAGACAACAATCAGCCGACATGCACAATGACGACTGATCATTGTCTATCAACATTGAAAACTCAATGATCTAGATAGCAGCAACATGATGCCGTCGCCCCGAGCAACAGGAGCTGCGGCAGCAGATTGCCGCAATCTTCTCTGGGCTGCCCGGATGATCCGGCAGCAAGTGTGGAACGAGGAGCTGACAGGTCAGTGCTGGCTTGGTACTCTGAATCGCCCCGTGTAATAGGGACTTTACCTGGCCTCAATCTATTTAGAACACATGAGTTCTCAGCAAAGCCAAGCATTCGTGTCAGTAGCGAAATTTGGTGGGGGGCAAGGGGGGCGGTCGCCCCCGGGCCCACTCAGACAGGGGCCCACTGAGGTCTTAGACAGTTAATGCTGTCTGCAAAAGCTATTGCTTTTGCAGACAGCATTAACACGTCAGTAGTGGCCGGAACTGTATGCGCTCGCACTCCTAATGAGCGCATACAGTTCCGACTGGGCCAGGATGTGATTGACACAGCATCAGGAGCCATTGGCTCCTGGCTGTGTCAATCATTCTTGTGGCCGGAGGCAGCGTTATGCCTCCAGCCACAAGAGGCTGCGCTCCGCATCCGCACACGCCCCCCGAACCGCCGAGCCCACCCCCTCCTTTATGCCTCTCTTGCGACCGCAAGCACGGTCTTGCTTGCGGCCGCAAGAGGCAATCTTGCCCCTGTCTGATGCGTCGCTCCCTGGGGGATTCCCAGGGAGCGCACGTATCAGGAACCTTAGTGCGCGTCGCTGGGACTTCCTGTACCGGAAGTCCCGGCCTGGGCGCACACTCAGCTTCCGGATGTGTGCGCTGCCCGGGAATCCCCCAGGGAGGGACGCATCAGCTGGGGGCAGAAGAGAGGACAGCAGCGACGGGGGGAGCGCTTGTTAGGTGAGTTGTGTGTTTGTTTTTTTTAATCTGCTGTGCAGGGGGCAAACTATAAGGGGGGATACAGGGGGGGAGCCATCTACAAGGGGGGAATACAGGGGAGGGAAGCCATCTATAAGGGGGGATACAGGGGGGGAGCCATCTATAAGGGAGGGATACAGGGGAGGGGAGCCATCTATAAGGGGGGATACAGGGGGGGAGCCATCTATAAGGGAGGGATACAGGGGAGGGGAGCCATCTATTAGGGGGGGGATACAGGGGAGGAGCCATCTATAAGGGGGGGGATACAGGGGGGGAGCCATCTATAAGGGGGAATACAGGGGAGGGAAGCCATCTATAAGGGGGGAATACAGGGGAGGGAAGCCATCTATAAGGGGGGATACAGGGGGGGAGCCATCTATAAGGGGGGAATACAGGAGGAGCCATCTATAAGGGGGGAATACAGGAGGAGCCATCTATAAGGGGGGATACAGGGGAGGGAAGCCATCTATAAGGGGGGGGGATACAGGGGTAGCCATCTATAAGGGGGTAATACAGGGGGGGCATCTATAAGGGGGCAATACAGGGGGGAGCCATCTATAAGAGTCAGCCTACCCACTAAACAAGGGTGTAAAGGGGACAATACAGATGTGCAGTGTGTAGAGAGATGAGGATGGTGCCAGAGTGTGGAGCCTAATATGTATGTCTGGCAGATTCTGTGGATTCGTGGCTCGGAGAAGTTCTCATAACGGCCCAGGGCAGATGGAGAAGAAGATGAAAAGGGAAGAACTCTGATCAGAGAAGACGTCACCTGTGAGTCACTAAATATATCTGCACTGTAATGTATATGGTGTGTAGAGCCTGTGTAGAGCTGGGGCTACTGCTAAATGACTTGAAGAGGTGATATTGCTCTGTGTACAGTGGATTATTCAGTTGCAGCAGTGGTGTTAGTCAGTATGTGCTGGTATTAGTCGGTATGTGCTGGTATTAGTCGGTATGTGCTGGTATTAGTCGGTATGTGCTGGTATTAGTCGGTATGTGCTGGTATTAGTCGGTATGTGCTGGTATTAGTCGGTATGTGCTGGTATTAGTCAGTAAGTAGTGGTGTTATTTGTTACTTGTAATCTGGTACTGTGTTTTATTGGATTTAGTATAGAGGATTTAGTCAGTAACAATATGGTGGTGATGGTAGTGGTTGTGGCGATATTTCCCCCTTGTATACTGGTATTATTGGTAATACCATATATATATACCAGTAGCATGCACTTGGTCGAGGAAGGGGGGCTCCAGGTTGACAGTCTGCAGCCCTCAGGGTATGCTGGGAGTTGTAGTACAGTAGTACAATCCTCCGATACCTGCCGCTGTAGACAGATGTATTGCTGGAACTTCAGGGCTGATGGTTGTCACCCACAGGTTGCAGCCACCAGGAGAATCAAACTGAGGACAAGAGTGGTGCTGTCTGTGGAAGAAGGCAGCTATATTTTTCTAATGTTAAGCCCTTTTACTTTTTTTGTGGTTCTATATTCCAGATGTAGAAGCCTCTTACACGGCTCTGTATCCTTATTCACTATAAGAAATGTAGAAGAATATTCCCTTTATTATTCAAAAAAATCCTTGTCACCTGCTGGGGTTCCCTATGGGTAACGTTGGTTGGGGGCCCACTCAGCCTCACTCGCCCCCCCTAGGCTGAACCCCTAGCTACGCCCCTGATTCGTGTATATGGAAGAATGAAGAGATCAGGTGTATGGATACACCCATCGGTCAAACAAACCTAAAGCTGGCCCCACAGAAATCAGCAAGTTTGGCCAACTTTAGTCTAATGCGCATGACCGCTGAACTAGACTATAAATAATGTAAGCCTTTGCTTGGAGACGGTGAGCAGCCTCCTGGCCTTAATTTACCCTTGGACAGCTATGTCAATACACACACCTAATAAACAAGACAAAGGAACTTTGAAGAAGAAAAGCCGTACCAACGCCCCATTTGGTTGTCAGCCACATGTAAGCTCCAATATTTGAGAAGACAAAGCATTGTTTAATTTGTAAAAGGCGACCTCCTATTGATATTCCTGCGGTGTGTTGTCTTTTCCCAGTTCTGCGTTCCATTATTGCCGTAATTCAGACATAAAAGTACAGCGAAGCTAAATACAAGGTCTGAGCAGGCACCCACCGGCCCGATGAATTGTTTTGTTTTCGGTAATTGGATTAATCACAGATACCATTTGCAGCGGTGGGGAACACATCTAATCTTTTAATTAAAACTCAATCTTTTCAATCTTGTTTATTCTGACGATTCTGGGTCACTGCCGGCTGCCATTCAGATGACCTGCAACACAGTGTAAGCGAAATCTTCAGCACCGATCACATCTCCACATCACCAATTACACTACTGTTTTCCTTCTCTAGACCACGAGATAGACATAGACTCTGGGTAAAGAGAAGGGGGCAAAGAGGGGGATGGTGATGTTTGCATAGCAGGTGCCTATTATTATACAGAGTGCTCATGCTTGGTAGTAATGGTGTGTGTGTGTGTTTTTTCTAGTATAATTTCTTTAGTCATTTAAGAATTAAGATTTTGTTTCAAGTTAATTATTTTAATCGGCCCAGCAATTTTTCCGGCTAGCAGATTAAAGTGGCTATACAACTCATTGTAATGACATAATTGTCGAGGACTGAACTCCAAATTGCTGAGAACAAGAAAAGTATGAGCTCGAGCATCAATTTAGCTTCATTCTTTTATAAAAAAAAAAAAAAATGACACTGTTCCAGCAGAATATTTAGATAAAGAGTAAAGAAGAAGAAATGCATTTGATATACCGTATTTTCTGGCGTATAAGACGACCCAAAAATATTCTTAGAAGTTAAGGGGCGTATTATATGCCGGGCACGGTCACCCCATATGGTGGGGGGAGCTCAAAAATGGCATCCACACCGTATGCGGCGACCACTTTAAAAACAAAAAACAGTTAACTCGCGCGGTTAACTCTCCGCACGTCTCCTGTCCCGTTCCCGACGCAGGCAGTGTGACGTACACTGCCCACGCTGGAGATCCCCGAAGCTCTCTCGGGCAGCCGAGCGTCTCATCAGAGAAGCTCAAAGATGCTCGACTGCCGGGAGAGCTTGAGAAGAAGTTGTTCCCGAAGCTGCTGCGGTCAGGCAGGGGTTAACATTTTCCTGACAATCTTCTTAAAAGTCAGGGGTCATCTTATACATTAAGATGCATGTGGCATGAATCGTCTATCTAAATGGACAAAGGAGGTAGCTGGTTTGGTTATAGAATATAGGGAGGTTATATTCCATCAGATCCATTCCATTTCTCAGTTGTAAGGTTGACATATTGTATTATACCCCAAAGATGGCCAAAGTGTATAGGGAGAATTCACCCTTCTTTCCAAGATATGGTTGCAGTGATGTAGTAGTAGTCATCCATATGGTTTGGAGGTTTCCGATTGTTCTCCTGAAAGTTGCACAATTTAAAATTTTATATCAAAATTTTTGGATCTTAAATTGTGATATCAAGGGATAATTAGCTGATTAGTGATGGGACCCCCGCCAGTCCTGAACGCGGGGTCAAGCGTCCCTGCGACATTCATTCATAGTGGGGTTTGCTGCCGCTTCCATTTGATGGACAGTTGACCTCCATTCTTGAGATTGGTGGGGGTTCTTGCAGTCGAGCCCCCATTGATTGGCTTGTTATCCCCTATCCTGTGTCCTGAGGAAAGATATAAGAAATAGACCCTAGTATAAAGTGATTGATTCAGGTCCACTTCACATAAAGTTGGATTCTGCTGAACCTTTCATGCCAATTTTGTATCTGAGACTGGGCATCGGATGTAGGAATATGTTATATTGGCGATGGTCCTAAACCAACACTGCTCCGATCACAGACGCTGGTCGGGCTGCGGTTATCACGGGCCGAGTTGGAGCCTCATACTCTGTCCGTAGTTTAGTCATAACTATACTTAGCAAAAATGGCCACAAACTGCGGCTCCATCTAAACAACCGCGGCCATGGCAGCCTCTCTGGATTATAATTAGCTTTTCCACTGCCTCATCTGTATATCTGCAAAATAACAGTTTGTCATCACAATAAAAAAAGTTTTATAACTATTTACACTTCACCAAACAACACACGGCTCCAAAGCGGAGAACTGAAGCGTGATGGGAAGACCACAAGGGGAATGCTATAAAAAGGAGATTAATCGCGTCTGCACCACTTCCATGTGCTGGCGTCTGAGCTTATTTCTAGCGCAACAAATATATATATATATATATATATACATACATACACATAGTGGTACCAAGATTTGCAGAACTATAACTCCTAGCATACTATGACAGGTAGAGAGTGTCTGGACATGCTAGATATTGCTGTTTTCCAAAATTTTGAGAAACCCACCTATAACATATAGGACTGGTATACAAATATTAGTGATTCAAAGCTGAGGCAGTAAGGTTGATGAACTAGTCCCATCATGTCCCTTAACCCACAGGTGTCAAACTCAGGCCCTGCTGCTATTATAAAACTACATTTCCCATCATGCCTAGGTAGCTAAAGCTTTGGCTGTCCCGGCATGATCGGAATTATGGTTTTGCAACAGCTGGACGGACACAAGTTTGACACCCCTGCTTTCACTCTTCAGATGGAGAAGTCCTCTTTACGGTACAGAGCTTTCTCTATGTCTAGTAGATGCTTGTCCATTAATTTCCTCAGACACTCCCTGTGCAAGTACGCTTAAAACACAAGAGAGTGGATTTTTTTTCTTTGTTTGCTTATCTATTCAATTAGTGATTTAATTTCCGCCTGAAGTCATTTTCAGGCTAAACAAGCGAAGGCAGCGGACACAGGAATAGGCAAACCAATGGATCTATTACTGACGACTGAGGCTGCCACAAAACACCTGATTTCTGTGTGCCACCATATGGCATTGTATTTTTAAGCAATGCTCCTAACAAGGCATAGCCCCATAATATGGTTTCTGAGGGAAAAACCTGTGTATGTCTCTATATGATACGCAGACCTACAATACTACAGTAGGGCTTCATAGAAGTCTGTATTATGACTTTTAGATATTGTATTGTAACTCCTCATATCTCAAAGTTTGTACAGAGTCATCTATCCATCCATTGGTCAAACCTTCCAAACACCAGCTTGTTTAAAGGTGTTATCCAGCACTATACAAACATGGCCACTTTCTAACAGAGACAGCACAACTTTCTCCAGTTTGGTGGAGTTTTGCAACTTTGCAACAGTGAAGTGAATGGAGCTTAAATGCAAACCACACCTGAACTGGAGACCAGAGCGGTGCTGTCTCTGGAAGGAAGTGGCCATATTTTGTAGCGCTGGATAACCTTTTTAAAGGTACTTTCCAAGTATGTGTAAATGTGGTATATGGGACTTCCCATAATTCTCAATGCCTGTAATGTTCTATAATCGGGGCCATAACTTGGTGTCACTGTCGTTTGGAAAATTTTTGACACGTCATAGAGATCTGTATCTCCTGATCAGTATCTGAACACTCAAACCAAGACCAATCAAAACTTTTGACACGATCCTGACATGTCAAAAGTTTTCCTAAACGACAGTGACTCTTTAAAGCGGTATTCCCATCTCGCCAAGGTGTGCCCCATTCATAGTATTCATGGGATCGGCCCTAACTAAGAGATTCCAGAGCCCCCCGACTACGAGGGAACCTTGCAATTTCAAGAATAAAAATCCTGAAATCTGAGCTGAGGGCCACTCATTAGCTCCGCTGCTCCATTCATTTTTCCTGGAGCCACAAAAGTAACCGAAAACTGCCTTTTATCTACATCTAAAGGTTCCATAGAGAATAATTTGAGTGGTGGCTTGTATGCACGAGATGCTACTCCACCCAATAGGGATTTCTATGTGTCGGTTTTCAAGCTTATGGTGGACCCCAGTGTTTGCACCAACCACCACCACCATCTCCTGGTATGCTCTATCCTGGGGTATGACTTATCAAGATGGGAGGAAGCTATACGGGAGGTAGACAAGTAACACTTTTACTACTTCCTGGTGTGATACTTCCATCCCAGGTGAAACTTGGGGGGATCTTTTATTATTTCCGTAGTCAAGGAGGTGTGTCCTGCACATAGTGTCCGCTCTGATTGGATAGTGCCACATTGTAGGGACATGCCCCCAACTGGTAACAACTAGATGGCTGTTTCTAGCAAGAATAACTGAAAAACAAAACTAAGAAAAAATGATCCAGAACAGTTTTTTTCTTCTGAAATACTAGAATTTATTAAAACAGGAATGACGGAGGAGGCGAGGAGTTCATTGTGCAGGACTGTATTAGACTATGCTGCCGTAGCTTGGATACAGTCAGTAGAAAACCTGCCAAAACAAAGTGGTCACTATGCATTCCATATATCCACATGAGTGCTTTTTTTCCTCCTTTAAGTTCTTTGCAAAAGGTAAATTCAATTAAACCTGCGCAGCTCCTAGCTACTGGCCCCATGCTGGCAATGTCAGTTTAATGATAAAGTGCTGGCTGGATTCCAATGTAAATGTCTCCCGCTTTACTCACTCAACCAGTCTGAGAAAGTCGTCCCTCAGTAATTGTTTAATACTTCAGGAAAGCCGTCACTGCCTGTTGTTCATTCTCAAAACCCCAAGCAGTTGTGCTGTTCTTTTGATCCAACTCCATTGTTCCTATTTGGTAATTACATGCTTTCTCATTTATAGTTTCCCCATCCCACCCATTCCCCCGTTGGTTGATACCACCACATTGTCTTCACACGTTTGTAAGCGGAGAGCAGTACGCAACGAATGGGTTGTTATACATCCCCTTTGTGCGGTCACTTGAACTGTCTTTGACTTTGTGTTTATAGAGACTTGACATGTTGTACATAGTATATAAACAGCGTCATGAAAGGGGTACTCCGGAAATTTATTTATTTATTTTTTCAAATGAACTGGTGTCAATAGGTTATGCATATTTGTAAATTTCTTTTATTAAAATTTCTCAAGTCTTCCAGTACTTATAAGCTGCTTTATGCCCTGCAGGAAATGTGTTCTTTCCAGTCTGGCACAGTGCTCTTTGCTGCCACCTCTCTCCGTGTCAGGAAATGTCCAAAGCATGTGAAGCTTTCAAAGGGGATTTGCTTCTTCTTTGGAAAGTTCCTGACAGGGACAGAGGTGGCAGCAGAGAGCACTGTGTCTGGGAAAAAAATACACCACTTCCTGCAGGGCATACAGCAGCTGCCAACTTCTGGAAGACTTGAGAGTTTAATAGAAGGAATTTACAAATCTGTATAACTTTCTGGCACTAGTTGGTTTTAATTATGGAGTGCCCCTTTAAGTAATATTTTGGTCAGCATTTTAACCCAAAACAATGTGTGGGTCCAAAGCACAGAGGAGAACTATAATGGGAAACTTTGGACTAAATATACTATCCAAATCAGTTTTCGCATAGCCCTGAATGACTCATGAACAGCCCCCTCTCATATGTATAGAACTAGTTTTCTGTAGCTTGTAAATAGACCCTTAACACTTAAGCTCCTATTACATGGGGCGACTGTGAGGAGCAAACGAGGGCTGTCAGCGCTCTGTTGCTTCTCGTTTCCCGCTCGCTGCCACGGCGGCGAGCAGGTGAGTACAGGGGGGGCTGCCCGGGTGATCACTAGATTGTTCGGGCAGCCCATAGCATATAGCAGAGGTCTGCCGTCGCTGCTCCTACTCCACGAAGCGACTGCAGCAGATCGCTGCTATATTGCAACATGCTGAAAGACAAATGACACAACGATCAGCCGACGTCATTCATTTTGGCCGATTGGTGTTCTATTAAACGGGACGATTATCGGCCGAATCCGGCTGATAATCAGTCAGTGTAATAGGGCCTTTATCTACTGTATAATTGGATGGCTGGCAAAAATGTATCTGGTTTGCTCTTGTTCTGTTCTACTGATAACCAGCTGTTAATATTTAGTGATATTAAGAATATTGCAAAAAAACTTAATTTTTATTTTACTTTAATCACATTAATATTAGTGGTCATTATGCTTTTTTAAACAGTTTCATGGCGTAAAAAAAACAAAAAACTTTTTATTGAGCTACTTTTTAGAATTTGTCTCTTTCCCCCGCTGACTTTGTAAACAAATGCTGCAGGGGACCCAAACAGTGACAGCGGGGTATACTGGCGAATCCTGAAGATAAAAATATTAAAGTTTAAAATTTATTATTTTGGCAATTTTATTTTCTATTTCACTGATTATATTCTTTTCTCTCATTTCATGTTGGTCACCCTGCTCCGTATGGCCTTTATATAGCACCATATGAGAAATCTTGTGTATCTGTGCCAGTCACAAAGGCTTCTTCTCCTATAATACACGGGCTATGTTGTGGTGTAACCAAATGAGGTAGAACCTGCCGTCCTGAACTGGAGACGAGTGGTGCTGTCTCTGGCAGAAAGTGGCCATGTTTTTGTAGCGCTGGATAACTAGTTTAAAGACTTTCAGAACCACGTCCTTAGTAAGAATCTGCCATCTAGACTGATCAGTGAGAGGGTTCAGGCTTCTTCAAGGGTCATCCATCACCCAACTGGGTGTGTCGGGGAACTGTACATAATGTTCATGGGAGGGAGGTATACAGTATGGGGACTACCTGCAGAGGGGGGGATGTATACAGTATTGTCCAACAACTACAGAGGGGGGAGGAAAGTATACAGTATGGGGGGGCTTACTGCCAAGGGAGGAATGTATGGAAGAACAACTACAGAGGGGCAGTAAGAAGCCTGCCCCTCTGCTATATGTATCTGTCAGATGTAGAATAAATGTTAATGTTATGTGTGAGCCTTATATCACCAGCCTTATAGAGCGGGGATCGCTCTGGGATGTACAAATCATGACGGTGTAAGCAGCGCTAATGCCACATGTGGGAATATTGTAATGGCCTGACACGTCCGCACTGATTTTCTGCCTTTCCAGTTGTCGTAGTTATTGGCTTTCTCTGACCTCATGACATCTCTCAGCAGACGCGGTGCCTGACAGGTGACTAATGGGCCTTAATTCATCATTTTTATATTGACTTTTTTTTCTCTCTGAGAGCCACCGTGTTTAGGGACATAGAGCAGAACTGACAAATGTCTCCATGTTTGCAGATTTTTAAAATCCAGTACAAAATGATCTTCTACGTATGTTAGCACCCCTACTGGTTTACTTGAAAGAGACTTGAAAGTGTTGGGGACGTTTGTCAATAGCTGTGAAAGTGTGGGTAAGATGTGTAGTGGAATAAATCACGGCCCGGCATCATATATCAATACAATACCGGTATCGGGGAAAGTGTTTGAATCTTCACGGCACTGTAATGACACAGCTGTGCAGATTCAAAGACTTTCCCTGATCCCGGTATCATATTGATACATGATGACGGGCCATGATTCCTTCAATTACAAAGCTTACCATCTATAGGTTCTGTGTTTTATGGAACGTGTGAATGCCCCCTATGACATATATCAGAATGTTTTGTTAATTCGTAGCTTAAAATGTTAATTTTAGTCTTGCCATTGAATGCTGTATAAAGCTAAAGCTATGAGGTGACAAGTGTATTGGACTTCCCATAATATTGTCCCCCTAGACGATCTGCTAAGCCCTCTATGGGAAGATTGGGGCAATGTTAGGGTAGGTTCACACTGTTTTGCAGTGCGTTAACCGGATCAGTTTTTTAATGGTTACTTTTAATGTACACAAAGTCTGTTTGTTTTTTTTCTTTATAATGGAAAAGCGGATCCAAACAAATGCATCTGTTTCCCCCCCCCATGAAATGGATACGTTAAACGAACTGCAAAAACGCAATGTGAACATACCCTTAGTTAAAGTTTTTCTTTTCTGGACAATGAGTTTTCTGGGCAAAATGTACTGATAACCTGTTATACAGATCTAGAAGATCTCTGGAGTTGACCCTCATACAGTAGCCATTAGGCTCAAAGTCTTTATCTGTTTAAAGCATAATAGATATTATCTGCCTGATCCCTAAGGCCCTATTACACAAAACAATAAAAATACGCCCGATAATCGTCTGGTGTAATAGAAGACAACGATCAGCCAACATGAACGATGTCGGCTAATTGTTGCTGTTGTTTGTCCTTCAACATGTTGAAAGACAAACGACTAATTTAGCTGCAATCTACTGCAGTCGCTCCAGATCTACTGCCGGCGGCAGACAACCCCCCCCCCCTCTCCCTCGCCGGCAGCGAGCGGGGAATGAGAAGCAACCCGTGGAGAGATACAAGACCATGCAGGACTAAACAGTTGTTGAGGCAACAGTTTGATGCCCAGCAGGTTTTGTGCCCCGGTCTGAATAATTGGATAATAATTGGACATGATACTTGCTGTGTGGTGTTGGTTTGCCTCGACAACCCAACTGCCCAGCATGGACTCTCTTCTCTCTCCCATTGATTTTAAGATTGAGTGGGAGATAACCACTCCATGTACACGTCATAGGAACGTCACCAGCACTTTCTACACTACGATTACCACTAACACGGCTAGATTCTTCACACAAACATACAGTTGTGGTCACTCTTAACTATTTGGTATATGCAAGCCAGTATCTGCAGATAGAAGTGGATATGAAACAACTTTGTGGCTTTCTAATATTTTTAATAGCCTGCCCAAATACAGTCAGCAAAATAGATACCTGTAAACATACATAAAGATCAAACATAGTATATGATATGGACATAGCACAACCTTTGGCACCATGATGTCGCCACAGTGATCTGTGAGCTTCTGGCATTTCGTCTGGTAGCTTCCTTCACAAAAGCCAATTTCATCGCTCATTTTTCAATTAAACTAAAGTGACTATAAAGTTTCACAGGCGGCAGGATACACTGTGATAAAACCCTTGAAATTCAGAACTTGTTGCTGCGCTGTATGGCTATGTTCACACACCATCTTTTTTTTGCCCGTTTGACAGGCGTCCTTTAGGACGGTAGTCATTTTGAAAAATATCTTACACAGTGTCCCGGGGCTTGCCAGTAATGTGGACCACAACAATATCCTTGTTTCCCAATATACATGTTTTATGCTTTATGCCATCACGTATCATATCAAGTAAATGCAGCTGAGGGGTAACTCTTTACTAGTGAACAGTCCAGGGTCTTTATCACTAATGCCCTTCTCTCCAGTAAGGGAGGGGGTCTCATTTGCAAGTTACTAATGAAATAAAACACTGTTTACTCAGTACACTATATGTATGGAAGGCAACAGACGTAAGTTTGCACTTTTCGTCCATGTGAACAATCTACTTCAGCTGTTTCGTAGTGTAAAAAGTGCTGACGGAATTCCTTTTCACATCCAATACTTTTAGGATTGGAAGGGAAATACATTTTTTTTATTCCACTGCATAGTCTAGACAAACTGCAGATACATTTACAATACATACTATAGGCTTAGAGTGAGTGTTGAGCAGAGAGACTAAACTATTTAGGTTCAGCAATGTTCTCCGAACCTGAACACTCTGCATTTCACTCCCCTTGGATGCAGAGGTTGGATGCAGCAATAGGGAGTCCTGGAAAACATGGATACAGCCTATGGCTGTTTGAAGAATGTTGCCAACAACAGTCAGCCAAAGAAACAAATACCGTCTGATCGTTGTCTTTTAAACATGTTTAAAAACCATTGGCCGTGCATCACTACTGGGACTTGTGTAAGGTAAAATCATAATCTTTATACTTACCTCTCCACAGTCCTCTGTGTGCTTCTAGCTTCTCCATGCTCACCGTAGCTGCAACTGGCACTTCTGAAACCATCTGTGAAGCGACAGGCTGCTCAGCCAATCACTGGCTGCAGCACTGTCCTGTCTTGGCCAGTAATTGGCTGAGTGTCCTGTCATGGAGGAGACTGCTCCAGTAGTGCTAGTGGCGGTTGCGGGGAGAAGGGAGAAGCTAGAAGGACACTGGGGAACGTGGAGAGGTAAGTATAATGCTTATTGTTTTACACTTATACAGTTTCATCAGCAAGGGCTGCACGGACTTTGCTGACGATATATATGTATATACGGCCCTTGCTGCAGGATAATAGAACTGTGTAATAGGCTCAGTAAGTGAGCACTGATCTAGTAGTTTACACTGCTCATCAGGCTGTTGGGGCTAACATTCTAAATTTCAAATTCACCTATTCACTTTTTTTCGCTTCCGGATCCGGTCAGGTCACGGAGATATCAGCCGCTGCATCCCGGGGCGCGTGCTGAGAGATGAGTCCAACGCTCATAGAGAATGACGGCGCGCTGGACTCTCCGTCATTCTCTATGAGCGTTTGACTCATCTCTCAGCGTGCGCGCCAGGCTGCAGCGGCTGATATATCAGTGACCCAACCGGATCCAGAAGCGAGACCCGGCGGGATCAGGTGAGTATAGGGGGCTGGCGCGGGGGGGGGGGGATGTCGGGAGCCTGTCACCCCGGCATGGGGGGTGACAGGTTCCCTTTAAGTTGGCAACCCCCTTTAATGTATTTGAGGTTCTGATCAACCTTTTTCTCAAATCCAGGTCCTTTCATTTTTTTTGCTTTATCTCTGCTTTCGGAATTATTTCGCTGCTTGGGAAGTCATGCATTTTATTACATTTAGAATTCAAATTTCTGAAAATTGAGATGAAAATTGCCAATTGTTTAGCTTTTTCAAGGACACCTCGTCTGCCAGTTCTCAGCTGTGTATACGGTCTATATTACAGTCTGTAAGTTTTTTCCCCCTCTATAAAGTGGGATCCCATTTAAGGAGGCGTGCATTAAAAGAAAAACAAGAATAGCTTTTAATCTTTTCTTTAATATGATCCCATATGGTTTACAGAGATTCATTTCATGACCAAGTCTGCTGGGTATATCTAATGTCTGCAAGCTGTTCGCAGAGTAGCACATGAGATTTACAGGCTCTATCTGTCTTTATTGCAAGTCGCACCACCGATTATTAAGACTACGGCATGCATATTGCAGACGCATAAAGACCTTTTCCTCATGTTGCTTACTGTATATTGTATTGTCTTAGAAATCCTCTTTGTATATGTTTGATTTTTATTTTAGTAATTTTAGTTATAGTTATGGTCCATAAATTATTATTTTATATCAAACTGAAAAATAATACAAGAAAGGGTATTGGTTCTCCCATTGATACAAGATGCACATCAGCAGAGTTGATGGTCACTTTGGACTTTACACGGTATAGAGGACCGCAAAGCCATGGAACCATTGTCAACAGTTCGTCTGCCTAAAATTATCCACAATGCATACTTATTTGCAGATCCATTAACTTGTATTGGTGAGACTAACGAAATTACAGTACATAAAAAGCACAGATGTTTGCATGGGGCTATAGAAATCAGTAGGTCATATACAGTTTGCAATTGCAGACCAGAAAATCTGGCATTGTGCAAGGAACCTTATGGAAATAAAGCCAAATATTTGGGACCTGTAGTGGTGGCTAAAGAAGTTTGATACAGTGTTCGGGAGTTCTGGAAAACATGGATGTAGCCATAGGCACTGGACCCATGGGGAGGCACAGAAGTGTCCAGAACATGCTGCGCTTTCAGGTTCTTTGGTTGACACCTTTTCTCCTAACCTTTGTCCTGCCCCGGATTCTGAGCACCACCTCAGTGACTATAAATTAAAGGAAGTTTCGATAAAACAGACCCACCATAGAATTAAACGCTTAGGTTTGCGCAGATGGGCACAGGTTGGTGATTGGAAATAGGGGAACAAGGTCCATTATACTCAGCTTGCTTAGTAATCAGGCTTCATGCTATGCAAGAAACTATTGTGCCCAGACCATTTGCCCTGCCAGAACAGCTCTCCCCAAGCCCGGTCTGTTTTTCCTCCATGTTTAATGAACAGTATCTTTCTCAACAGAAGTGCCAAACCGCCAACAAAGACCAAGATATATTTTCAATTGCCGCTGCCGATCAGAATATAAATATTTCATGGCGTATGCAAATCTTCACCCTGTTATACACATGGTCGACTATGAAGAACAGCGACTTATCAAAAACCTGATGATCCAGTAATTACGGATTGTTAACCCTCATACACCGTTATGTCTCGTAAATGCTCCACGTTTAGGTCAAGATACACAATCAGACACTACAGGTTGTGAAGCACATAAAAGTCAAAGAACAAATGAAACAAAATAGAAGATTTTACTTGATCCTAGCCAAGGGGGTAAAGTGACTGATCTGGAAAAACTAGAATTTTTATTATATTTTTCAATGTTTATTGTAATAGAAGACACAATAGGATCAAAGAAAGGCAGAGAAGAAGAGAAGAAGGGGCTGCCATATAAAATAATTATGAATAAAGTAATAAAAAATCACATTGCAGCAATAATATATAATTTCAGCATCTTACTGTTTAATATAGTGTGTCCCGTCATGATATCCACAGCTGGAAGCTGCCACTCACAGACAAGGCTCATATACAATAGTTAGAATAACTTGATGTGTTTGTTTGTCTACAGATTGTTTTTCCCCCCATTAATAAAAGACACAGATGTGAAATGTTTCTCAACAATTAAATCTGTAATTACCGGATCATCACGTTTTTGATAAGTCGCCGCTCTTCATCACCGTCGGAGGATAGAACAGCGTGAAGATTTGCATAGGCCATGAAATATTTATACTCTGGTCTGAAGTGGCAATTGAAAATATATCTCGGCCTTCATTGCCCAATGCAGATTTGGCACTTCTGCTGAGAACGTGCTGCTGATTATACATAAAGGGAAGACGTAGACTGTGCTTGGGGAGAGCTGTCCTGGCAGGGCTAAGGGTCTGGGCAGACGTGCTCCTTATACTCCGCTTGCCTGGTGATCTGGCTTCATGCTTTAGCCATTGTACTTTAATTCTTAGACCGAAGGCCACCTATGTTTAGCGGACAGGCCCCCAAGATCACTAACTAAATAAAGCATTACTTCCATCAGTAGTGGATTATAATAGGGGCGTTTGGGCGGCAGCCCAGGGCCCTGAGCTCCTGGGGGCCCATGACCACCCAAAAAGACTTATACTTTCAGTGGTGTACTGTCTCCTGGCTGCACTTCCGCCATGATTTGCAAAAATCACAGTTTTTTTTATGGCAATTTTGCACAAATCAGGACATCATGACATTATCTGTCCTGTACTATGAACGGCAGGCTAGTGCTGCCATAGTTACAGTGGGGTGGGGGGCCCAGGCTTGGTGAACAGCCTGGGGCCTATGGTAAAGTTAATCCGCCCCTGCTTCCCATCTTTTTTTGCGTAAGATGGGTTCGATTATAAGTTTACAATATGAGGAGAGCAGCAAGCTGGGTAGTAAAGTGCTTATTGACCGCGCACTACTTCTGTGACTGACTACTTCTGACTTTGCACATGTCCACATGGGCAGAAATTGTGTGGCTTTTGATTTCAGTGGGTAAATTGTCACTTTTTTTCTGCCCAGTCCCCTTTTAACCTTTCATTATTATTAATGGGAATTCATGAGAGTTCGCTTTGCTGACCGTGGCTAATGTTTTTTTGGGCCATTTGCCATGGCATGTGGTCTGTGGTCAATCTATGTTAGTGTTACTGTAATGTTTTGTAAAAAAAAAAAAAAATAAAGTTTATTATATAATATTCTACAGTACAATACATTCATACTGTGAAAATGATCTAAATTGCTAAATAATTATCTTTTATCTTTTTGCTGTTTAGTTGTCGGACGAGCAACAGGAAAAGTTTAATTGGCAACAACCAATCTCCGGCTCTTCCCCGACCCCACTCTCCTCTTTCTGCTCATACAGGTATGTGTGGCATTGTTTTCTTATCCTATTTATAATGCAAATGTCAATGCAAAAATAAAAAAAATTGTAAAAACAGCGTTCTGTATTATTACATAGCCCCTACATGGGAGGTTATGCCACTTCTAGAGCCCTAACCTGCTCACTTTATATACTTTGACTATTTTGAACCCAAAGAGTAGCCCTTTAGTCTCCATAAGTGGCACTTGCCCTCTCTTCATGTGAGCTGTACTTCTCCATTGCTGTGCGCTAGATTTCACATTATAATGTTAATGATGTTTATGGTTGCTGGAGTTTTTGGCAAACTTTTACCTTTTGGACGGCAAAGAGGGGAAAAACAGATTTTCAATTGAAAGTTTATGATCCATAACCGGACCACTTGGCATTTCAGGGGCTAGAATCAATTTAGTGGTAAACAAACCTCTCACATTGTTGTGGCTTGGGGTGAGTTGTGACGGATGTGGAACTGTTCTGATCTGGAACATATTTGTGAAATCTGGCAGAGAACGCTTGAGAAATGGGCGCACGTTATCCGTGCCATCAGCTGTTTTGGCAGCTGAATGTCTTCTATAAACCACTTTAGGAACAAAAATTATATTTCTTCACTTTGGTCATCCAGTTCAAGGACTTGAGTGATATGTATACTGTAGATATTCAAGAAACAGATACAATAATAAAAACAGGTTTAATATGTCCTCTCAAAAAGTAAATATCATTTTGCATTATACAAGCAATCTGCATTTTCTGAGACAGGGATATCTCTTTAAATAAAAGTTCAATGCTTTAGTAAAACTGCATGAACAGTATAGTTATTTTTTTTCTGATTCTGATTTTTCTGAGAGGCTAAACCTATCTGCATAAGCTGTCCATATGGTATAGTGTGCAGATAATAGTTCATACTGAGGTTACATAGTATTGTGGACAGTGGGTCCAAGACACCAAAAAGTTGCTAATCTTTTCCTTATAGTCTTTCTTTGGTGTTGGCTAAAAATACCGTTCACATTGTTAAGTTAAACACAGCCCAAAGGTCCCCATACACCTTCGATTTTAGATGGTCGTCAATCTAAGGTGTATGGGGCCCTCCAGAACAACCATTGACAGATGATGTTGAGCGTGATGGAAAATCATTGTTTCTGGAAAGATACACTGTTCCCCATAGATACTACAGGAACGCTCAGCTGTGCCAAAAGTTCCTGTGGATATGGAAGGATGGTTAACGGACAGAGAGAACCAACAGAGAAACAATTGTTTAGCCATCAATCATTGAAAGTCTATGGGAATCTTAAGTCTGATTTCATTTCCAATTTTGGTAGAACTGGCTAACTCCCTAATGTGTATGGGCAAGTCCTGACATGTTATATATGTTCCTCAAGTCGGTACGATTAAAACTAAATGCAACTTGCATAACTTTTATTTTATTTGATGGCTTGTAAAAAATTCAAACCATTGTTAATAAATATATGTTCCTTAAATTCGCTCTATTCCCAGGCTTATAGCGCTTTTATCCTTTGGTATATGGGCCTGTGTGAGGTTTCATTTTTTGCGCCATGATTTGTTCTTTCTATCGGTACCTTGATTGCGCATATGCGGCTTTTTGAACGCTTTTTATTACAATTTTTCTGGATTTGATGCAACCAAAAATGCGCAATTTTGGACTTTGGGATTTTTTTGCGCTTACTCCGTTTACCGTGCGAGATCAGGAATGTGATAAATTAATATTTTGGGCGATTACGGCAATACCACACATGTTTGTTTGTTTGTTTGTTTTATTTTTTTTATTTATAAAATGGGAAAAGGGGGGTGATTTAAACTTTTTTTAGGGGGCAAGATTATTTATTAATAATACAACTTTTTTTTTTTAATAACTATACTAGAAGCCCCCATGGGGGACTTCTAGTATGTGCACACTGATCTCTCATATCTATGCAGTATAGTTATACTGCATAGATCGATGAGATCAGTGTTGTATTGCTTTTGGCTGCTGCAGCCAAAAGCAATAGAATGCCGAGCCGGGATCAGTGCCATTACGGCACCAGGCCCGGGGATTGCTTCTCCGTGGGGGGGTGGGGGCGATCTCCCCACTAGACCCCAGGTAGGGGCTGCAGTAAGTCTTCAGAGACAGCTGCATCTGAAGACTTAATTAGCGGGCACAGTGTTTGGACCGTGCCCGCTAATAGCCGCAGTCCCGGGCTACATGTCGCACCCGGGACCACGGCGGTTCTGAGTGGGGTCACCGCGCGGCCCCGCTCTGAACTCCCCCACCCGCGCAAGGACGTACAGTTCCGACCTTGTGCTGGAATGGGTTAAAGTATCACCACGTATTGAAAAATAGGAAAGTTGAAAAACAGTTGATACCACAATCTTAAGGGGTTATGGTATCCAAAGCCATATTGCCCACAAGCACGTAATTAATTGTGTTCACCACAGCTCTGGTTGTCCACCGGTGCAGCAGTCTTCATACAGGTCGTAGCCCGAGCTCCTGATAGGGATCAGTCAGTCCAAAAGAATGTGTTCACCATCAAAATATTTTACCCAGCGTTTTAGGGGTCTTGGGGTTATAATACCCCTTCCTCAGATTGCGGACAAACACCTCTTCAAAGTACATGATTAAAATAGTATCCACTGTATTATATATCTATTTTTTTTTTACTTGTCACATGTTATTGCTGATACTGGTGCCAAACAACACCCTATGATTATACACCCAAATCGAGGATCCATCTGCCAATTGTTTTCTTATAGCTCTAACATATAGCATTGTCATCCAGAAGGGCAACATTCACCAACTGAAGGATGCCCCAAATTTTTAGCTTATGACCAGCTTGTGATTTGTGTCACTGATACTGGTACCCAGGCTCCCGTGGGTTTCTTCTCTACCACAACAAGAACTTGCAAAATTCTGATTGTAGAAAAAAAGTAAGCTTTTTGCATGCTGCTATATTCAGTATTGACTCCTAGAATTATGTTGTTCACTCTGCGCCTCCCATATTAGTTTCTACACCTGGTTACCTGTTCATCGGTGCAGCACTTTTTCTTTTATATTGCATGCACCATAGAAAAAGACCCATCAGTGAATCTTGTCTGTCTAGAAGGAGATGTAATAACTCGGCTCATATGCAATCACACTTCTAATTATTTTCATCTTGCTTTAAGCTATTCATCGTGATCAGCCGCACAGCCGGAGAATTGTTATGAATCAGTCCTCATATATACGCAGGGCAGATAATTCTGTTATAGGATGTGGAGCTCTCTCTGTCTTATTACAGAGCCTAGCCTTTTACTGTCAAAATGGAATGAGTTATTGCCCTTAAATTAAACTAAATTCCAATTTTTAAATAAGCCTGACTTGCATTTAATTGCAGAGGTCTAGAACGCATCCATATGGAAAGGTCAGTCATCCCGGCTATACCCCTTACCTTACCAGGCCATGTTTAATCAAATTTACCCAAATCCTTTAGGAAACTGAACATCTATTTCCTTGCGTTGAGAGAATCTTTTAATTATAACCATCTTTATTGCAAGGCTTACAAGAATATGACCTCCAAGTACGGAGTCCTAATACAGCATCTATATGGCATGTTCAATGCATACTATACAGTATATTGTCTGCAATATAATGATGTGTAAAGACGCAAGATAACGGCTCCTGTTCCTTCATACAAGTTCGTGCACACTGTTCTGCTCTGTGTGTGAGCCCTAAGGGGTTGTAACATTAAGCTGAAGAAACAGGTTTATACAAGACTGTTGACCATGTTCAGCACTGTGTCCTACTTTGCCAGCTATGTAAAATACAGGAGGGTGAAAGATGTACCTGCCCCATAGAAAGTAATTAATCTGATAATTAATCTGATAATAATTCTGATAATTTATGAAAACTTTTAATAGTTCCACATAAAATGTGATCGTAAAGAATAGCCACATTTACTGTGAAAAAAAATGAAATAAATATATATATATTTTTTTAAAATAATATATAGTAAGGACCATATTGCACGGGACGATTATCTTTTGATAATCGTTTCGTGTAATAGCAGACAACAAACGACCAACGAGAAAACTTTGATCATTTAATAGAATCTGGACCTATTTTCATTGTTGTTCGTTCACAAATCGTTCGAACATCGTTTGGTGTAATAACATGTTGTTTGGTCGTTCTCTGGTCTATCAGCAAGGAAAGGACGAGCGCGAGAACAACCTGTGTAATAGGGTGAATGATTTAAGATTGTTTGTCATAGCGGTCGTTTGAGATCATTTGTCACCGAAAAATCATCCTATGTAATACCACTCTAACATATTAAAGGAGAAGTCCGGCGAAAATTTTTATTAAAGTATTGTATTGTCCCCCAAAAGTTATAGAAATTACCAATATACACTTATTACGGGAAATGCTTATAGTGCTTTTTTCCCTGCACTTACTACTGCATCAAGGCTTCACTTCCTGGATAAAACGTCGATGTCACGACCCGACTTCAAGAGCTGTGCAGGCTGTGGCTGCTGGAGAGGATGATGGCAGGGGGATGCTCAATGTCCCTCCAGTGTCCTCCTGCCATCATCCTCTCCAGCAGCCACAGCCCGCACAGCTCTGGGAGTTGGGTCGTGACATCACCATAATATCCAGGAAGTGAAGCCTTGATGCAGTAGTAAGTGCAGGGAAAAAAGCACTTTATAAGCATTTCCCATAATAAGTGTATATTGATGATTTGTATAACTTTTGGGGGGGCAATGCAATACTTTAGTAAAAATTTTCACTGGACTTCTCCTTTAATAAAAATGACCTCTAACACATTGCCTCCATGTCCATTGTAAGGCCTTGCAGGGGTTGTACCTGGGCTCTTCTGCATGAAGGGCTGCAGACAATCCAAGAGCTATACTACTATAAATGGCACATAACACTAAGGGCCCAACAGCTTCTAGCGAGATGTTTGCGGACTGTGGTTACATATTGCATCAGTATAATACTCTACAGACCCATATAAAATCCTGACCAAGCCCACATGATATGCTGCTGTACATGTCAGTGCTCGTAGCTCAGTCTTTCATAATATTGTATTACTCTGTTCTTCATATTTCCTCCATCTCTCACCCTACTATTAGCTCCACTCCACTACTTAATTATGCACATCTTGCCACACACGCAGCTAAAGGATCATATAAAGTTACTGCGGTGGAAAGTCCCCATAAAATGCGTCCATGATTCTGTCTTTACCATGAGTCTGTTGTATTAATGATTTACTGCTAGTAAGGAAATTAATAGGAAAAACTCTCCTTAGTAATGCTTTCATATAGATTTTAGTACGTCATGGGCCGGTGAAACCTTTGTGTTTGATCACTTGAGGACTCATTGTCTCTTTAATTTCATGTGTTACCAGGCGAATGGTAAAAAGAAAAAAAAAGGCATACCTACCTCTGTTTCCCCTGCCAATCCTGTTTATCACCACTTGTTGCTGCTCCATGAGAAAACATCAGAGCAGGACCTGCCTGCTCAGCCAATCACTGAGTGAAACAGATACTGCTGTGACCAGTGATTGGCTGAGGAGTTGGTAAGTCCTGCTGATAGCAGGGGATCACTAGGCCGGGAACAGGAGCTGCAAGGAATTGGAGTAGGCGAGTAAGGGGACCTATTACACTGGGTGATTTTTAACATTTACTGACTAATGATAAACAATCGCAAATGAGATTGTTTATCGTTAACCTGAAATCGTTCACCATATTACACAGAATGATAGTCGTTAGTTACGATTGTTACTACAATTGTTACTGCGATAGTTAGTATGATCGTTTACTTCATCTGATCACAACAAAACAATGAACAATGTGCAATTACACTAAACAACTAGTGAAAAAAGCGGAACTTCTGCGAACGAATGTGGAATTACAACGAACGATTAACAATGACTTTAAGTTCAGATCTAAATCAATGATCAACGACATACAAACGATTTTTCCATTGTTGCCTGAAATTACACAGGACGATTATCGTTTACATTCGAATGATATAACGATTTTTAATAGGGCCCTTAGACTTCTTTTTTTTTTTCTGGACCCCATAGATTTATTTATTACTGGGATACCCATTTAACTAAGCAAGAGGGAACTGTGCAACGCTTGCTTGTGAAGTGGACGTGTGGACGTAATACATTTGGTACATCCTGAATGTTCAGTTTGTGTATGGGATATACAGAATTGTGAGTGGCAGACTACCCCCAACATTTCCAGTTAAATACATGTATAGAGTTTGGGATATACTCGCCGTATAAGACTACCCCCAAATAAAATTTAATAAAAAGCATCAGACAGCAGCGAAATCTGAGAGGCAGAGAAGGAGATACAGTAATACCGGTAGGATACAAGGGCGGCCAGACGGGGCTTAGAGGTGTATTTTTTTGGGCAAAGCGCCACTCTACCGTATCTCTTTTTTCATACCCCGGACGCCTGCAGCTTGCTCTGCCCTCAATACGATCGCCACACATGTTGAAGACGAGACTGTTTTTGAGCTCCCCCCCCCACCCCCACCGCATGTGTTGACTGCAGATTCTCCAGTCCGGTTCCAAATTTTTTCTGCACCCGTCCTAGAAGACAACACCCAGCATATAAGACGACCCTTGACGTTTGAGATTTTCTTAGGTTAAAAAATAGTCTTACATGCATGAAAATACATTATGTCTGTTTAGCTGAACAATGAACACTGTAGGTTCCCCACACCTTTAGAACAGACTGACACACAGTGGTGTTGGGAGTGCCGACTACCCATCAGAAGTGGAGCGCACGTTCATTTGCATCCCCTGCATGAGCTATGTATCTGGTAATGCAGCTTCCTGGCATGTGATACATGTGTGATCTAATCTGGACCGTGATTGGCCACCACCGATCATTTAGAATTACCACCATCTCATTTGCCAGCAGTTTACAATATCAATTATAATTAATCCTCTTATTCCCCTGACGCTAATATACATTCAGCACATCGCAAACTCTTGTGTTTTTTCAGGGCAGACAGCTATTAAAAGTGCATTAATAATGAATGGAGCGAGATCAACATATGTCTTTTCAAAAAGATTTGCATCCCCCCCCTCTTCTAAAGTGAAGATGTACTACTCCGCACATCTAATTACCAAACAATGAAACCGTTTAATTAATCTAGATATCCATTTCTTAACAATAACGACTTCCCAAACGAGGCCCCCCGTGTGCGGCGGCGGTGGGACGTGCCAGCTTCCGATGCTGATTACCTATTCATTTCGCCACTTCTCCCCCAGGAAGATGAGTTAATTATCTACCCACTGCCTGCCCGCCACTTAGCGTTTCTTTAGCGGGTCACAAATATCAACCGTAATCTCTGCAGTATATCGACATTATCGCACAACTGAAAACCTACAACAGCCAAGAAATCCCTGGGAACAGCAGGTTTTAAGTAATAAGCGAGCTTTGCACATATGGGCAGGGAATTCACTGGCACCAGTTTTCATTTAAAAGTCTCTCAGGTATTAACTTGCAGATGGGTGGATGAATGCAGAGTGCAAAATGCTGAAAGATGAAGGTCACGTACCGGACATTTTTTTTTTTTAATAATCCTTTTTTATTTAACATATTAGTCCTGTGTACATCAGGATTTGGTGTGCCTGTTTTTGTGTGTTTTTTTATGTGATATAAAATATATATGCATATAATGTTTATGCATGTATATTTTATATGCATCCATATGTGCACAATCTTGAGTGACAGTTGTTGCAATTTCCACTGTTATACGGGATGCTATCCAGAGGCCCACCGGAGGGGAGGGGTTTGTAGGATTTACTGTCAAAAGCCCAGGATAATTTACTGGTTTAAGGGTTTTCCTGGGAGGGAATACAAAGTTATCCACGATCAGATAAAACATAGCTGTGATCTTCCGGTCCCACACCTGTTCGGTGGTATTGTATTGTTTATGGTGTATTGCAGCTCACTTCCACTAAAATACCTTTCGAGTTCTAATGCCACATACAGCCTGAGGACAGGTGTGGCACTGTTTTTGGAAAAAATAAGCTATTTTTTTTTCTAATTCTTTTATTCCCCCCGCCCCGCCCTCAGAAATCACCACTTAAGGTCCTATTACACAGAGCAGTTTTTATTGATTAACGAGTAAAAATAAACGATAGCAAACGAGATTGTTCATCGTTAACCTGAAATTGTTCACCATATTACACAAAACGATGGTCCTTAGTTACGATCATTGTTGTGATCGTTACTATGATCGTTTACTCCATCTGATCCTAGCAAAACAATGAACAATGTGCAATTACACTGAAAGATTAGTGAAACTAAGCGGAACATGAATGTGGAATTACAGCGAACGATTAACGATAATTTTAGGTTCGGATCTAAATCAATGATCAACGACATACAAACGATTTTTCAATCGCTGCCTGCAATTACACAAAACATTTATTGTTTAAATTCTAACGATATAACGATTTTTTTGCACGATAATCGTCCCGTGTAATAGGGCCCTTAGTAAAGAAGGAATGGCAGTGTGCATGCCTGACTCTCACATTTAGCCAGGAGAATCAGGTCTTGTCACATTGTGAGTGGTCCCAGCTGGAATAATCCTCTGTTTTTTACCATATTGGGAAGCAGCTACAAAGAGTGTACCAAGAGTGAAAACAGGTGGGTGTGTACTCAAGCGCTGTGTGTGTGAACTAGCTGCGTACGAGGGACAGATGGGATCACCCGAATATCCCAATAGTGGTACCAACAAAAAACAAAGTAATTGTGACTGTTCCGCACATATGAGATATAGAATCTAAAATTCACAAATGAAAAAAGCCCTATACTATGGCCGTATATCCAGTACTAACCTCCAGGTAGACGTTCTATCCAGGTTGGGGTTTGTCAGGTAATCCACTACCTGTATCCCCTTTGGAATCGTTTGAAAAGAAGCTAGCAATCCTCACCCCAAATGGTGGTGTAGTGATCGCTAAAGAGAGTTGCCGTCTGTTTTCTCCAATTGAAGTATAATCTTCCCAAGGGAATTTTAGATTCTATATATCATATGCACGGAACAGGTACAGTTACTTTGCTTTTAATGAGTGTACCTAGCTCTGGAGGACCTTTCCTGTCCTGCATTACACAGACATCCCATTCATTTTAAAAGATATTGTGAAATGCATCACTTCACCTGTGGTGGCGCTGCAGGGAAAATGAAAATGATTTCACTACATTTTATAGCTAGTAGTTGGGATTCAAATACATTTTTGATCAGCTTTATTGTTAATAGAGCCTTTCCGACCAGGGCCGGCTCCAGGTTTTTGTGGGCCCTTGGGTGTGAGAGCCTCAGCGGGCCCCTTTGTATAGCACACCTCGGGGAACACCTACCAAATAAAGTTTGACAAAATACCGCAAAAAAAAACGTAATTCAGTAACTCAGGTGACGTCTTTCTTGATCTGAGGCGATCGCTCTCCGTTTCCTCTCCATCTGGCCCAGACCTCCGTGATGATTTCTTCCAGCTACAATTCATCTCTTCGAAACCTGCCAGACAAACATGTTAGGCTCCGCACTTTTCCAGCAACTTCCTTCCCTTTTTCCCACCCATAGACTCCCATACAGTAGTAACTCCACTGTTTGGTGTCATGTGTAGTAAAGTAAGGAGGTTTGTAGGTCCCGTGCTGTGCCCCCCATATAGTAATAATGCCCTCTGTCCCCATAGTAATGCCCCCTGCCCTGTCCCCATAGTAATGCCCCCTGCTCTGTCCCCATAGTAATGCCCCCTGCTCTGTCCCCATAGTAATGCCACCTGCTCTGCCCCATAGTAATGCCCCCTGCTCTGCCCCATAGAAATGCCCCCTGCTCTGCCCCATAGAAATGCCCCCTGATCTCCCTCAGCACAAGAAAATAAAAAAATAAAACATACTCACTAATCCGGGCGGGGGACAGGTCCTCTTCTCCCTTGTGTGCGCCTTGTGGATCCACCAGCAGGCGTGATGACGTCATCGCTCTGCGCCTGTTGGTGAGAGCGCATCCATGCTAGAATGGACTAGAATGGAGGTGCTAGAAGGAGGTCGTCCCCCTGGAGTCTGTATTCTAGCTTCTTCACCATAGAGCAGGCTAGAATGGAGTTACAATCAGGAGGCATTACATGAGGTATACCAGGGGGAACTACAACTCCCAGCATGTCCAGCCTGGTATTATGGGATATCAGAGGACATTACAGGAGGAGATATAATAGGACTACAACTCCCAGCATGTCCAGCCTGTTATTATGGGATATCAGAGGACATTACAGGAGGAGATATAATAGGACTACAACTCCCAGCATGTCCAGCCTGTTATTATGGGAGATCAAAGGACATTACAGGAGGAGATTTAAGAGGAGTACTACAACTCCCAGCATGGACAGCCTGTTATTATGGGAGATCAGAGGACATTACAGAAGGAGATATAAGAGGACTACAACTCCCAGCATGGACAGCCTGTTATTATGGGAGATCAGAGGCCATTACAGGAGATATGAGGAGAACTACAACTCCCAGCATGGACAGCCTGTTATTATGGGAGATCAGAGGCCATTACAGGAGGAGATATAAGAGAAGGACTAAAACTCACAGCATACAGAGGGAAGGTATTAGTGAGCCCCGTCTCCTCATGTCACATGACAATGATCACAGGTCCTTCATCCATATGCAGCCTCTCCCGTTCTCAGCCCCGCCCCCTTATGACGTCACCACTGGTCCTTCCCCAGTGCAGCAAACACGGCAGGTCCTTCCCCAATCCCCAGCCCCTCCAGCCCTCCCCCGGACTTGGGGTCCGCAGCACCGGCGCCCCTTGGGCGGCCGTGGGTCCCGGCACTTGCCCGAGTATGCCAGGTGCTGACGCCGGCCCTGTTTCCGACAACCAGGTATCATTCAGAGTGGAGAATACAGTTTGTTCATATGGTTTCCACATTACCTATCTAGTCAGTGTTTTGGGGGTTAAGACTGGTGACAGACTCCATAAAATGCTTTTCCTTCTCCCCCCACCCCCAATCTTAACCAATACCCTTGCTGATGTTGAAACAAATGAGTGCAGCATTATTAGGGGATATTGAGTTAGTATGGAGTATAGCCCCAGGCTAGGGAATTAACCATATTACACTATTGGATTTAGTTATCATTTTTGGTTTGACCCATTTAAGCTAAATGCAAACAGATTTAATTTAGGAAATACATGATTTGCATTCGTAATTTGCCAAAGATTTAATGTATGTCAAAGCAAATTAGTCACTGGGGGAGGGGGCAAAATTAAGGAAGAACTGCAGCAGGGATACATGAAGTCTTACAGGGAGCAATACATTCTATAGAACATAGACTATAAAAAAAACTGTTCCTCCAAAAAGGATTTCTGACACATGGCTCATATGTCTGCAGCTGTCACAATATGCTGCTTTAGTAACATTTTCAGTATATAAATGTATATGTGTATTTTTAAGGGATTTGCCTTTTCGAAACTAATTTTCATATATCTTAATAGAGGTGACCTTCCCTGAATTCTCATCACTTACCAGGAGAGAGGGAGGTTACTAATAAGTCTCTAGCTCTGGAGTAAATATCCTGTCTTTAATTACACACATTAAAATAGGTACCATGTAATGCTTCATTTCACCTGCGGGGGAGCTGCAGGGATTAAGTTTTCCCATACATTATGGCTGATTGCGGGGGGCCCCACCAGGGGGGACACTTTGCGATAAGTTTATTATTATGGAACCTGGGGAACCTGGGCTTATTTAAAGAGGAGACTCCTTTTTATGACTTTGGTCTAGCCCAATTTGTTCATATTTTCTGATTCAAATTTGATAATTTTATCTTTATTACATGGGTGCTGCCATTTTTGTTAAGCTGTTTATAACAGCATTTAATGAAATGCTTTACAGCAGGACTCAAAGATATAGATACAATGACTATCTCCAGATCCTGCATGTATAGGACACACTTGTAAGCATGCTCTGTAACCTCTATGACCTGTGGAAGAGTCATTCCATATGTGGGGGGCTGAGTTACTATTGTCCTTACTATCTACTGGTGTCACCTGTTGCCATACAGATGGATTTCCAGCAGCCCCCTACTTTGTCACAGACAAAACAGGAAGTCTCAGCTTAGCTTTAAGCCTAGTGGCCAAAATAAAAACTACAAGTTTTCACGAATACTTAAACAATAGGTCATTGTCTGTCTCGGGACATCTTCACAATGACACCAATGACTTTTACCTATGTCACACCAAGACGCTACATAAGTGCACAGTAATGATAAATAGACTTATCAATGGACGCAAAGTAATAGGAATCTTTATCTCCAGAGCACCGGGCATGGTCAGGTGCAGTTATCAAATATGCTGATAAGCTGAAAATCAATTAGGGAAAACTATAGCTAGATTGTCGGGAAGTTGTCTGTTCTATCATATGACTCATTGTCTTCAAGCATGTAATATATGTTGTAATGTAAATGGCCCCGTCTGTCTGTCTGGTGTGAGTCATCTGTGCTTGAGAGCGATGTCCATAGTCCAAACAGGTGCTGCAAAAGCCTGGGCAGGCAAGGGGGAACCAGCAGCCCTCTAGCTGTTATAAAATTGCAGTTGCTATAATGCCTAGACAGCCAAAATGGGGGTCATGAATATTCTGAATTATTAAACTTTTTGTGTATTTACCAGGAAATTAATTTGCTAAGGAAATAGGATGACGTATTCATATAGGTATCTTTTGTCCTATAGCAGCCGTGTAGATAGCTTAAAAAAAATTAAAGGGGTTCGCAGAAAATGAAAGTTTTTCAAATCAACTGATGTCAGAAAGTTATACAAATTTTTAAATTACTTCTATTACAAAATCTCCAGTCTTTCAGTACTCATCAGCTGCTGTATGTCCTACAGGAAGTGGTGTATTGTTTCTAGTCTGACACAGTGCTCTCTGCTGCCACCTCTGTCCATGACAGGAACTGTCCAGAGCAGTAGCAAATCACCATAGAAAACCTCTCCTGCTCTGGACAGTTCCTGTCACAGACAGAGGTAACAGCAGAGAGCACTGTGTCAGACTGGAAATTATACACCACTTCCTGCAGGGCATACAGCAGCTGATAAGTACTGGAAGTAATTTACAGATCTGTATAATATTCTGACACCAGTTGATTTACAAACTTTTCTTTTCTCCAGAATATCCCTTTAATGTATTTTATATTGTGGTGTCTTTCTCTACGGCACTTAATATACTAGTGTACATTTTTAACTTTTGTCTTATTAGGAAATTGTGTTGGTCTTTTGTATCCTTGATCTTTTAAGATATTAACCTATAAGTTCTATCAATATGTTTATATTTATATGATTATCTCGCCTAATGTTATATACAATTGAGAGATATAAAACAAATTGGTCCCTTTCAGTCACACTGCAGTGCTTATCCCTGCTGCCCTTGTATACTTCTCTGCAGATGATTAGCCAGAACAGCCTGTAGCCAATCAACAGTCTCGGTGTTGCTGTGTCAGCTACCACTGAGGCAAGTGATTGGCTACCACTTTCCCTGAGGAGTCCTTCAGGGCCAGGTTGCTATGCTGTATCATCAGATAGTATAGATAGGTATACATTTGTGCATGTATTTTTGTGGAACTGGTCTGTCTGGCTCTTATGTCAATCTTCTAGGAAAAGTCATACGGTAATCTTCCAAGTGAGCTCAGAATACAGAAAAACATTTCTTAGACAAACAATTATAAATAAAGTAAAAAAAAATGGTCTTCTTCAGGTGTTGTGCCGTCCCTCTGTTATTCTTACTAGAAATCTATAACTGAATAACCAATTGGGTTGTACCACTTGGGGGCGTTTAGCTACACTGTCTGACACTATCCAATCAGAGCTGCCAGTGTATGGATACGCCCCCAACTGGTAACGACTAGTATGGCCCTTGGCATTGGTTGTAGGGTAGAAGAAGGGTGTTAGGGATTGGGGCAGGTAAGAAAGGGGGGGGGGTGCAATAGTTGGGTATGAAAAAAAGGGGTTAATGAGACATTTGGGGTATTTTGCCTGGCAGAAACAACACCTGCCCAGCCACACTGGTGTTTCAATAGGGAGAAAACCACAGGCTGCTTTTGGGGCAGTTAGGACACGGGTGTTGGGTTTGACTTGACACAGCTCGGGTTGTTGTTTTATGTTGCTGGAGCTAGTAAGGCAGGTGGGGGTCCTCAATGTTGGAAGGAGACACTGGGACTGGAGGTCAGGGGAGGGAACCAGTGTTATGGTTCTGGGCTTCCTAGCGACTCATTATACAGTTTAGGAATGGCAGTCACATAAATAACCAGGTTTAGGGCTGGGCTTTAGGCCCAAAGTTAATAGTTTGGGCAGAGAGGTGTTAGGTGCCTGCAATCCTGTGTCAACCAGCTGGAGGTAGAACCTAGGTGCGTCTATATAGTTTATGGGCCGCCGTGTTCATCTTTGGTAGCTTTGAGGACCAACTCAATCATTGTTTTAATCCTGAAACGCGTTGTGGTTTTTAAATACATTTTTAGTAATTTATTTTGCTTTGCTTTTTTACTTGGACATGCACCCATTGGACCCAGTTGTGGAGTGGAGGATTCTGTTGCCATTTAATAAAACGGCAGCTTTGTCCAATTCTACTCTGTACTGGAGTCTTGATTCCAGAAAGCTATACAAACTATAGGGGGTGACAAACAGGAACATTACAAGAGCAAAACACATTACAAGAATAAGGTAAATTGCAGATTGGTACATAGGGTAGAGAACCTTGGCTGCCATGGCTTACAGTCTAAAGGGCAGCACCTCAAAGTGTGCTGCAAAATTATTGTGGGTTGTAGCCTAGTATAAATAGATGGGTTTTCAGGTTACTTTTGAAGGTCTTGATGGTGGGTGAAAGCCAGATGTGTCTGGGTAGAGAGTTCCAGAGTATAGAGGAGGCTCGGACAAATCTTGGAGGCGGTTGTGTGAGATACGAACAAGGGAGGAGCACAAAAGGTGGTCATTGGAAGAACAGAGGTTTCATGAGAGACTGTAGCGGGATATTGGTTTTGGAAGGTACGAAGGGGACAGGTTGTAGACGGTCCTGTATTCCATAGTCAACAATTTAAAATGAGTTTGTTGGGCAATAGGGAGCCATTGAAGGGACTGGCAGAGGAGACAACAGAGATAAGGATAGACTAGAGGGGAGCAAGGGTGTTAGATGGATGGCCTGTGTTATTGAGGTAGTAGGAATGGGAGGGACTGTACAATACCCAGTCATTTTGTTTCATAGGCATTTCAGTGGTCACATGTTGTCTTAATGTTTTTCTTCCCGATAACACAAATTCATCCACCGCACTATGTTGACGCTTTACAGGAGAATGTAATTTTTTTAATGCATTTTCACATGAATTATTTGACTATGTATGTTGAGCAGTGAGACCTTTGTATACTTTATATTTACGTGTTTTCATTTCTCTTCTCTATTCCCCATAGGAAACAGCCCACAAGACAGCCCGAGGAACTTCTCCCCCAGCGCATCCGCTCATTTTTCATTTGCAAGAAGGTAGCGGCTTAGTCCCAGAGTACACGGGGCACAATTTTTCTTCCAATAGAGTCTAATTAGCGTCGTAATCTGGTCTAATTGCTTTCTAATGTTTTGTGGCGGGGACAGAACTCATTCTTCAGGATTATTCATTTGCATGCGGAGTTTATTGTGCACATTCTCACAGTAGGAGCTGCTTTTAAATAAACACTACATGTCAATCCATTTCTATTGCCCATCCTTTTTACTGACACATATTACATTATCATAATGCTGCCGCTGCATAAAGTCCTATAAATAAGTGGGATCCAGTTAATTCCTGGTTGGAAGGCTGTACAAGACATATCGGGCATTTAAGGAGAGATTTGTGTTTTTGCCTCTACTCTATCATTTCTTAATTGTAGATTATTCTTTGGACAAGTTTCAGGCGACTATGATATGGCAGCTTTATTATGGCTGCGGCTCCCTGGCCGACCACGGAGCACAATGTTTAATACGGCATTGTGAAGCAGCTGCTCTTCCGACCAAGGGTGACAGTATCACTTTAAGGGATAGCTTCAGTTAGGTTTATATCCTTACCTTTGTAAATCCTTCATAAGTTGTCAAAGGGAATCTGTTTGCTCTGTATCATGCAAAAGTATAAAATCAGGTTTCATTTCCATGTTCAAAAGTCATGGAGGCCGGGCTTGCAGCATGCAGGCCTGCTCTTTTCCCCACCCCTCCCATCTCTGCATGATTGATGTACAATGCTCAGTGCTAGAAATCACACACCTGTCCATCAATCATGTAGCACGAGGAGTAGAAGGGGGAGGTGAGCATGCTGAGGCTCAGCCTATATGACTCTTGAGCTTAGAAGGAAAATATGATTTTATAACTTTTAAAATTATGTCTGCATCTTTGAGCATGATATAGAGTTATCATTTCCTGTTAATGTCAGTGCAGTACATTATGGATCAGCATATTACACCCAGCTTATCAGGACAAGTCAGCCATTGTGGCCATATACGCAGTCATTATGGATATATTTCAATTTAATTAAAGTGGTTATACAGGATTATAAAAATTATAGTTATTTCCTCGCAAAAAACACGTCACCCCTGTCCCCAGTATGTGTGTGGTATTACAATTCAACTCCAGTTCACTTCAGTATAACTGAGTTGCAAAACCCAAACTGAGGACAGGAGTGGTGCTGTTTCTGTAAGAAAGCGACCATGTTTTTGTAAGCCTGGATGACCCCTTTTCACGCCTTTAATTTTTTTCAGCATGTTTTTGGTGGGAACTTTGGCTGCAAATAGCATAGCTTAGCCTTGTGGATAAGATGTGTGTATGTGCCTTACATTGATGGAGTATTGGAATAATTGCCACTTGCTGGGATCCCAATTGTCTTCTTATACTTCAAAGCATTACATGTAGATCAGGGGCGCAGCTAGGGGTTCAGCCTAGGGGGGGCGAGCAAGTCTGAGTGGGCCCCCAACCGATTATGTTACCCAAAGGGAACCTCACTTGACAACAATGCTTTCTAAATAATAAAGGGTATATTCTGCTCCATTACTCATAGTGAATTAAGATTAAGAGCAGTGTTAGAGGCTTCTACATTTACATATATAGACACATAAAATGAAAGAGGTTCTTCAGGATAAGAAAAACATGATTGCTCTCTTCTAGAAAAAAAACACCACCCCTGTCTTTATCGTGTGTGTGTGTGTGTGGTATTGAAGCTCAGTTGCTTTCCACATGTCCCACACTGTTTTCCACATGATCAGCTCCCTCTGTTTCCACATGTCCAGCTCCCCCTGTTTCCACATGTCCAGCTCCCCCTGTTTCCACATGTCTAGCTCCCCCAGTTTTCCACATGTCCAGCTCCCCCTGTTTCCACATGTCCAGCTCCCCCTGTTTCCACATGTCCAGCTCCTTCAGTTTTCCACATGTCCAGCTCCCCCTGTTTCCACATGTCCAGCTCCCCCTGTTTCCACATGTCCAGCTCCCCCTGTTTCCACATGTCCAGCTCCCCCTGTTTCCACATGTCCAGCTCCCCCTGTTTCCACATGTCCAGCTCCCCCAGTTTTCCACATGTCCAGCTCCCCCTGTTTTCCACATGCCTAGGTCAGCCTTCCCCTGTTTACCAGCTGGGTTGTCTGTCCCTGTGTGCAGCAGCAGCAGTCATAGGCGGCCGTCCGGCACTGACCTGGTGCGAGCGCGGGAGACGGAACAGCGTGGCGCCCGAGATGATTGATAGGTGGGCGGGCCAGGGCGGTGCATGTACCAGCAGTGGTGCGCTGAGGCCGTACACAACCTCAGTTCACTCACTGCACTCACCCATCCGATGGCAGGTGATGGCGGGCATCGGCATCACATTATAATGGGGGCGGCAGCAGCAGCAGTCATAGGCGGCCGTCCGGCACTGACCTGGTGCGAGCGCGGGAGACCGAACAGCGTGGCACCAGAGGTGATTGATAGGTGGGCGGGCCAGGGCGGCGCACGTACCCGCAGCGGTGCGCTGAGGCCGTACGCAACCTCAGTGCACCTGATCAGGTTAAGATGGCGGCGGGGGGGGGGGGGAGGGGGCTGTGGCTGCACTCACCCATCCAATGGTGGGCGGCGGCGGGTAGCGGCATCAAAAATCTCTGGAGATCACAGTGGGCCCCGGGGGCGGCCGTCCCCCCTGCCCTCATCAAATTTCGCTACTGATGTAGATACTAAAGTGATTGATAGCCCATAGTGTGTCGGCAGCCGCAATTACCAATGCATACAGTATAATATATGGAGCCTGCGGTTAAGGCAAAGCTAAAACTGATCATTCCATCCTTTCTATTGAAAAACAGGACAGATGGACGCCGATGGTCTCTGGCATCTCTGCCCTCATCTGGGTATGGAACGAATACACCGAGCTCCACTGTATCTGTAAGTTTTGTTCATTTTGCTTCGATTGTAATTATTGCAGAGTTTAGCAGAGGGGAAATTATGTAAAACTATGTACGCTCCAACTTTCGAACTAGACTGCACTTCTACAGAGATTGACTTAATAATAACTGGAATACTAAACCTCTCTTTGAATCGTTTTAGTTCACACTGTTTGATTTATTTTTTTATATATATATATATATATATAATATATATATTTTTTTTTTTTGGTGGGGGAGGGTGGAAGCCATGACCCAAGTGTAAACCATGCCTTATCTTTTCTACCATGTAAAGTACTGACTACGATGACACTATTTACAGCAACAATAATAAAAGTAAGGCAGTATTTTGTTTGAATCTGAGCGTCTATGCACATAGCACATACTATACTATACATGTAGCATTTGCAAATGAAACCCATATAACCACTATAGCATCTCTATTATTTATTAACAGCAAGTAGTGGAAGTAGACACAGTGAGCAGTGTGTACAGTGTAAATGCATACATCTGATTGGTTGCTATTGGCATAACACTTTGTTACTGTGGTGACATACAGTATGCACCATTGTGTATGCACACCTCTACCATATCACTTAGATGCAGTCTTTCCACCATGACTATACTGATTTTGAGGAGTTAGTGGCTTTCCTTAGCTGTCTGTATTGTTTCCCTATTGTCGCTCGGCCACTCCTTTCCTGTCTGTTATATGAACGATGGGGCCGGGTGCTCACTTGCTCGGGGAACAGGAAAAGCAACAAGATCTGCATTTTAATCACCACACCTCATCATTGTCCTGCCTGCTGCCTCCAGCTTCTCTAGTCACATCCCTGGGCTACAAGAGCAGGACTCGCTGTTCCTTGCACAGAAGCTGGCACTCACTTTTCCTTCCAGACTGCGTGTTTATCTCCTCATTGATCATAGATAGTTAATGGAGGGGAAACAAGAACGATACGCTTCCTTATTTCACAGAATTTTTTTCTTGCACGCTCTTGGAATAAAACATTGGAAGTCGAGTTTATATATAGTGTGTGTTATCCAGGGAGCTGTCAGTCCTTAATAGCTACCAACGTAATTCGCTGAAAGATTGGATTTTGCAATATATTTAAAGCGACTCTGTACCCACAATCTGACCCCCCAAAACCACTTGTACCTTCGGATAGCTGCTTTTAATCCAAGATCTGCTCTGTTGTCTGTTGTGCTGTTATTGCCAAAACAGGAGTATCTGTGCCCTAACTTTGCACCACCCCTCCGTCCCTCCTCCCCACCCTCTTCATCATTAGGAATGCCACTGAAACATTTTCTCCATGCTGAACATTGCACAGATCCTTAACGATCCAGCCCATGTGCCGGGCTGCCACATGTAGGGAATAGGAGGCAATCTGCCTGGAGCATTCCTAATGATGAGGAGGGTGGGGAGGAGGGACGGAGGGGTGGTGCAAAGTTAGGGCACAGATACTTCCTTTTGGCACGGGGCTTCAAGTTTAAAAGTATTTTTTTAGGACAATAACTGCATCACCTGCCGAACGGACCCCAGGACAGATCTTGGATTAAAAGCAGCTATCCGAAGATACAAGTGGTTTGGGGGGGGGGGGGGGGGTCAGATTGTGGGTACAGAGTCACTTTAATAGATGGTTTGTATAGATTGGATTAGGGAACACTGTCCTATTATATGTATATTGGCTGGATTCACATAAGTATAATATGGAATTATTATTTATACCTATATTATGCTCACAGGTCTAATGACCCAAAGTCATAGCATCATGGATAACTATAATATGATACCAGTCATTAGTACCCATTGTCAGGCCATATAACGGATGTAAATAGTGCGCTGGTAGTATAATCCTCTCTTAGTGCTTTTATAATTTTATATTCACATATATATTAGTGATCAAGTGGAACAGGAACATTTACGAAGATCTATTTTCCCAGTGAGGAAAGAGTTTAGATAAGTAAACATTCATGGCCTTGTCGGTATTGTCAAAGTATATCACCCGTCACATCAATTATTCTTGTGAAATGACAAATGTTGAAATGCTGTGCTTGGGTGTGCCACATCCACTAGCGGTGACTAGTGCAAATCTTCAACTTTAAAAATGAGGATTGTTTATGTAGCTCAGTGCAATCCATTGGATGTTTTAAAGGGAGCCTGAACCATGAAAATACTATCCAGTCTATCAGCTTCATGTTATAGAGCCTGACAAGCTGAGAAGATTGATATATAGGTTCGTGTCAAAACATTCAGTATAAACTTGTAATTTATTGATCTAAACAATTGCTTATTCTTGACTTAGGAGTCCAGTGGGCGGTTCTATGCATGCTCAAACACTAAAATTAAAAGTTATAATGAATCTTTTTATATAGAACTATATATCAATCTGCTCAGCGCCTCCAGTTCTGTGACGTGATGCTAAAAGATAGGAGTGCATTTTGTGTGTGAAAAGTTCCCTTTAAATTTGATTGCATATATACAGTAGATGTGATTTTTTTATTTTTTTTGGACCTTGAGCAAATAAGCATACTGTGACCAATATTAATCGTAATTCATTGAGGAGTCTTCCTTACCAACATCCTTGTATAAATTGCTATATTTACATCTAGTAACATAAGGATTGACGTGATAGACCTGACTGAATTTACATCTATTGGTTTACAAGCATTGTGTTTTTATGGAATGATCCGACGACATAGAAATTCTAAATTTTTTTGCGGTGAATTGCTGACATTTTGGAAATTTAAGACAAACAGTTCAGCTCTTGGTTGTGTTAGCAAAGACGCACAGAATTTTGCTAAGTAGACGATTTTTGGTCACAATAAAGTTTGAGACCTTAGGGGATGACTTGGTTTCCTCTCTTCCCCTGATAGCCGCTGGGCTAGGATGTGAGTCTCATCAACTTGATACATGAGTCGTCCTTGTGAAATCAGGTTACTCTCTCTCCATTAGTGTCAGGCTAGTTTCTGTTGTGACTATACCAATCATCTCAATAGAAGTTGACAGCATTTGTCACTCTACACTATATACTATCCTTACTCCCATCCTCTCTTCATCGGGGGAATTCCACTTTACATTTACTGTTCAGCATAGATCTCTTAAATTATTCTTAGGAGTGTTTGACCTATATCTGAGAAGACAGGTCATAGTTTATCGATGCAGCCGCTGGTTGCTTGGTTTCTCTCCGGTGTCTCTTTTATGCAGTCTAAAATGATTTTTTTACTCCGCTACTATAAAGATGTCAGTGCTGTAAGGTCTTTCTCGAGAAATATAGCTTTTGATGCACGCTACATATTTTGTAGGGAAAATTCTAATGGCGGTAACTTCATGATTATGAGGATGCATAAAGTTTACTTTTGTTGTTAAATTAGTCTTTACAGTGCACGGTAATTTGACATCTTAATATTATTCATAAAATATTATACCTGTAATATCCTTTATTCATTAAAAATGCACACTAATACAGTACATTACATATGCAGTGTCCCGGTATAGATCAGTTTGCCTTGTGTCTACTCCAAAGGTTAATAGGTCAGCATTACTCACGCCTACTAGATCAGTGGACTAGTGTCGTATACTATGGAGGAGTACCGTGTGTAGGCCTCTGGCTGAGACCAGAGATTTAGGCCTACCGAATCAAATCTCTGCTAGACCTGCATCCTGCTACAGGACACTGCAGCTCGCCATCCGTGACTATGTTAATCGTCCTAAATTTTCAACCATTGGAGATTCCTGTAGTGAAACATATAGGACTGTGTTTACTTAAGGCTAGAGTACTGAACTTTCTTGCTAATATTCGAATGTCGGTCGGTTACAAAGGGTACTTCCTCACAAGCACACTATCACTACTTTAAACCAGAGGCTGTGACATTGAAACACTACCATGAAGTTATCCAGTAAGGAACGGTTTGTTTGTTTGTTTATGTACAGCTGGTGTCTGACTAGTTCATATGCATGAAAGACCATGATGTCCCCATAGCTATACATCATTCATATTCATAGCATCCATACCCCACCCTACCCCAAGCTATCACTGCTTTGGGCATCAGGGTAGTTCCCCAGGGGCAAATATCCCAATGCACCTACTGTGACACAAATACTGGCGATTCCGAGAACCGCATCTCCCAGCTGGGTTCTTGTATTTGGGTATCTCGTAACGTTTTGCCTCAGTATATTACCCAGTTCTACATTGCTCTTAGGTGGAATATCATCATAAGACCAATTGTCTAGAAGTTTCTTGGATTGGTTATAGTAACATAGTAACATAGTAAATAAGGTTGAAAGAAGACAAGAGTCCATCAGGTTCAACCTAGCGAAACCCTACTGTGTTGATCCAGGGAAGGCAAAAACCCCTATGAGGCAGACGACAACCACCCCACCACAGGGAAAAAACTCCCCCCGACTCCAATGGCAACCAGAATAATCCCTGGATCAACGTATCACCGGAAGTCTAATGCCCATAACTTGTAATATTATATTGTTCAAGAAAAGCATCCAGGCCTCCCTTGAACTTATTTAATGAATCGGCCATGACAACAACATGTGGCAGAGAGTTCCACAGTCTTACCGCTCGTACAGTAAAGAACCCGCGTCGATGCTGATGATAAAATCTTCTTTCCTCTAGACGTAGAGGATGCCCCCTTGTCATGGTTACAGACCTAGGAGTAAAAAGACCACTACAAAGATCTCTGTACTGTCCTTTCATATATTTGTACATTGTGATCAGATCGCCCCTAAGACGTCTTTTTTCTAGTGTAAATAACCCCAAGCTTGATAACCTGTCCTGGTACTGTAACCCACCCATTCCCTTAATGACCTTTGTTGTCCTCCTCTGCACCCGCTCCAGTTCAGCTGTGTCCTTCTTATATACTTTTATACTATACTTATACTATTATACTATACTTATATACTATTCTTATATTCTTATGCCCAAAACTGTACACAGTATTCCATGTGTGGTCTGACCAGTGATTTATAAAGAGGCAAAACTATCTTCTCATCTTTAGCATCTATACCTCTTTTGATGTATCCCATTATTTTACTAGCCTTGGCAGCTGCTGCCTGGCACTGATCACTAAAGTTGAGTTTACTGTCCACCAATACCCCCAGGTCCTTTTCGGAAGTAGTTTTACCCAGTGTTTTATAATTTAGCACATAACTGTATTTATTATTTCTACGGCCCAAGTGCATAACCTTACATTTATCCACATTAAACTTCATTTGCCATTTCACCGCCCAAGCCTCTAGCTTCTCCAAATCACTCTGTAATATGATATTCTCCTCCTCTGTACTGATTACTTTACCCAGTTTAGTATCATCTGCAAAAATGGAGATTCTGCTCTGTAGCCCCTCAACAAGATAATTAATAAAAATATTAAAAAGAAGTGGACCCAACACTGACCCCTGTGGTACCCAACGAGTAACTAAAACCCAATCTGAATATGTTCCATCAATGACCACCCTCTGTTTTTATTAAAGGGAATCTGTCATTACATTACATGCTGCCTCTACCATGTAATTGAGCAGTTCCCCGCCCCACTAACTGTGATTAAAGGGGTACTCCAGCGGGGGGGGGGGCACTTTTTAGCTGGGACCGGGGAGGAGGTGGCTGAGGGAATAGACGACCACTCACCTCCCCGGTTCCAGCGGCGGGTCCCGCATCGCGGCACTCCAGTTCCCGGCCGCTTCCTGGTGTCTGACGTGGGCCCGAGACAATACGTCTCAAATCCGCTCAGCCAGTCAGTGACAGAGGCGGGATCTGAGCGGACTTGAAACGGATCCCGCCTCCTTTATTGACTGGCTGAGCGGACCTGAGACGTCACGTCTCAGGCCCGTGTCAGACACCAGGAAGAGGCCGGGAACCGGGCACCGGAGCGTCGCGATGCAGGACCCGCCACTAGAACCGGGGAGGTGAGTGGACGTCTTTTCCCTCAGCCATCTCCTCCCCGATACCAGCGAAAAAGTGCCCCCCCGCTGGAGTACCCCTTTAAGAGATCTCCCTCTTTATACAAACAGAGAGATTTATCAATTAAGATGGGTGGGGTGGGGAGGAGCCACCAGGGACCCGCCCCTATGACTGGTTCAGGCAGCATGAAAGTAATGTCAGGTTCCCTTTAATGGTCAAGCAGCTGCCTACAAGCCTGGTCATTTTATTTTCCCCCTGTGAAGGAGAATGTTGATGCAATAGCAAACAATTACATGTATTTGCACATGAATAGTTTACCAAGTTTAGCGTGAAACATGTTGAATGGATTCTGAAAGTCCCGTTGTCAAAAACCTTTGTGATAAATTGGAACATCGCTAATGCTAACACTAACAGTAATGTTCTCGGGGATGAATTCCTACAGACAAGTATCTTATGCTAGAGGAAAGTCTTCCCGAAAGAGTGCAGGCTGAAGGCTGGAGACATACATTCACTTAGGGCTTATATGATATTTTTAAATGTACATCTACCACTGGTCATGTAATAATTATGGACACCCATACCAAGATGACTTCAGCTTTATGATAGTAGAAAAGCACAAGTGGTGACAGCAGAGTATGTCACATCCTTCCTGTGTGCTCTGCAAATCAATCATTGTACATTGCTGCATCTTCCTTGGCCCGTGCCATCTATTCCACAGTCCTCCTATCTGTCTGATTCCAGAGCTGTTTTAGCTTGTTTAGCTCTGTGTATCTGGCATTTAGCAATGAAGAAGTCCAACTCCTCCTTACAAGACGCAAGCTATTCAGTTATAATTAATGTTTACACCATAAATACTAAATCCATTGATTCAGATGAGGTTGTTTTTTTCATAAACTCTCAAATAAATTACTATGAATCCCCGATATTTTTGAATCCACATATAAAATACAGCGGATTCAATAGGGCTAAAGGGCTACTCCGAGAAAAAAAATGTTTTTAAATATACCGGGGTCAGAAGTTTTACAGATTTACATCTATTTAAAAATCTCAAGTCTTTAAGTACTTATCAGCTGCTGTATGTCTTGCAGGAAGTAGTGTATTTTTTCCAGTGTGACACAGTGCTCTCTGCTGCCATCTCTGTCCGTGACAGGAACTGTTTACAGCCGTAGAGGTTTTTATATGGGGATTTGCTGCTACTCTGGACAGTTGTGGCAGCAGAGAGGACTGTCACTGTGACACCATTTAATTTGAATTTTTTTATCAGGAGTTCTCCTTTAAGTATCTTGGCAGTCCTAAGTGAACTGAGAATTCTCATCAATTTGCCCACCCATGAGATTTCTGGTGTACGGGCAGGTTTTGATTTTTCTTCCATTTCTTTGCTCCTAAGAGGAAATAACCTTGATGTTTTGTCATTCTCCGAGTATACATGACAGTAAAGTTCCCCAGGAATCTTCTGCAGAACGTTGTTGGCTGCTTAGTATTCCCATTGTCCTCATCATTCATCCCCCTACATTCATGGGGTTCACTGTATTCTCGGTGTGCCTCCTAACCTCATTTTAAAGGTCCTTTTGCCCACTTCACTTTCAAGGACTTGAGATCCTTGAGATGTCCGGATACCAAGGAAGGAGATTTGTTTCTGACAATCAAATACTGTAGCTAATCAGAAACTGTCACCGCCGCCTGTCTATACAGTAATAAAATATTTGATGTAGAGGCAGCGAGTCTCCCAGTAATATATAAGCAATCAGTGGCAGCACGCTCCCTGCAATGAACTCTGCCACCATCCAAACAAAGGTATCTGATAAACATGTGTCTATGGAGGGAGCCCACATGAAGAGCCCAGGTCATTCCCATTATCAGACACAACCTCGGAAAGTCATTCATTTGTTTTATGCCATCTGTGCGGAAAACAAATGGCCTTTTACATTCAAGGGGATGTTTTTAGGAAGCATGCACAATATTTCCATGTGGTGTAAGTAGAACTATATGCATTTACTATGGCGAAATAATAGAATAAAGCCTAGGTAGGCCAGTAGCTTCAGATTACAGCTGTCTAATGCACATTCATCTCCTTGGCATTGGCATCAAACATGGTAGACTTGTGGCCTGTACCAATTTATTTTACTTCAGATAAATAGGTTTTCAGTGTATATTGTGTGTGTATATATATATATATATATATATATATATATATATATATATATATATATATATATATATTATTAGATATAAAATTACTTCATGGGCAAAAGTATTTTGGCACTGAAATCACTTATATATGTACTTTGTTACCATAAATCTTCAGTTTTTAGGACTTTTGGCCTTCTTTCTTCTATTTCCACCTTTTAAAACTATTTTTTAAAAGTAGTTTTAGAAAATTCCCCCCCCCCCAAAAAAAAAAATGCTGTCATGGTAACAGACTACGAACCAGCCCTGTGGAGTCTGAGCTGTACTCCTTCCTAGCTGTACCCTACATGATGCTTACCTATCTGAATGTATGTTACCAAGAAGCAGAGAACAGATAAAGATGACACCATGATGTCAAGAACCATTTAGGAGATAAGGCCTGCCATTAAGAACCATCGTAGGAAATAAGGCCTGGTATTACATTGGCTTTTCAGTCTTTTTTCCATTGGGTTGATGTCAAGGCTAGAGATGAGTGCAAACAAGCAGTATAAGTACCTTCACTTTGCAGGTGCTTTGCTGGAAAAGTAAACAGACTTTTGAGTGAATCCAGAGCTCTTGGACAGCGGGCTTTAACAAATCAGTGCTTGAGATTCATATCATCTCTAGTTAAGCCCGCTGGCCCCGTGTGGGACGAAACCCCCTTCCCTCTGTTATATGGTTCCTTTGATTCTAATGGAGCCGTGTCACAGAGGGGAGGGAGATTGTCCAGTGCTCATTGCGGGGTTGGTGCTCGGGAACTGGGTAGCGGTTCAAGAATAGGGCCGCACCACCGACGCAGGTCCGTTAAGGTAAAATACCCAAAGAGATGTACATTATGGTACATTCGCTTTAAGGAGAGTAACCATGGCTGTATCCTTGCTTTCCAGTGCTCCCCAGGGCAACATTCAACCTCTCCAGCTGCAGGGAGTCAAATGCTGAGCGTTTGGGTTCAGAGAACGTTGCCGAACCCAAACAGTTCGTCAAGTCTCCTCATCATTAGTACAGATATATTATTATAATTATATGTTTGCTGACCTATATATAGATATTCAGCTGGCTGCTGTTTCTGGTCTCAGTAATCCCATACTGCTCTATACTGGACAGTTTTCGTGTTTATCTTACATGTCGGTACTTCTTTACCAATTTCGAATGGCTTTAGAAAGGTAAATTATACGAATATGGGCTTGCGTGTGCCGTATGCAGTTTTCTGTAGGTTTGTGAATAATGCATGCTTTATTGCTGGATATGACCTTTTATCTCATGATATATCATCAAAGATTTTCTTTTAGGCTGCGGTGAGATTTGGGTATTCAGTAGAGAACCAGCCAGTAATGACTTGTCATTGTCCAATTTCCCATTGCCTGTCAACAAAAAAATATCCACATTGCTGATATCATCCATTTTCTATTCTCCTCCAACTAACCTTCTGGCCTGACATTTAAAAGAGATTTATACAATCTGAAATAGACAGTTGTGCTTTGTAGACATGATTCCCTTACACTGGAGACAGATGCAGACATATAAACAATAAACACACTTTGATCGTGATCACCGCTAATTTTTTGTAGACTCTGCAAAATCTACAATGACATCTCAAGAACATCGATGAAGGTATTGCCACATGTATGTTAACCCTCTCCTGTCTTCCGCAGTCATCCTGTTCATCCCAGGAGAAGTTACACCAGTTACCATATCAACCAACGCCAGACGAACTACATTTTTTGTCCAAACATTTCTGCACGGAGAGCATTGCCAGCGATGACAGATGCCGGAACACACCGCTGCGCCCTCGCTCCAGGAGTCTCAGGTGTGTGGAGTCTGCCACTGTCACAAGAAGAAATAATCAATCAGAATTAAATTTAGACTTGTTCTAAATGTGAAATGTGATCATCTGATAGTCGGCCCCGGAATACAAATTGTTTACGAGAATGTAAAAAATTGTATAGACCATTTGCTTTCTGATGGTTTCAAAGTCTTATTTTCTTAGGTGGTCTTCCCTCTGAGATGTCAAGTTCTCCCACATTAACAGTCAGCTGAGAACTACTCAAATACTGTGTTGTGTTCAATGAAAAGAAAAAGATTTTTCATTTTAGAGAGAGAGCACACCCCTAGTTTTAGCATCAGTAATCCTTAAAGTAACTTGTACCTACAATCTGTCCCTCCCATTTGTCCGCTTGTACCTTCAGATAGCTGCTTTTAATCCAAGATCTGTCCTGGGGTCCGTTTGGCAGGTGGTGCAGTTATTGTCCTAAAAAACAACTTTTAAACTTGCAGCCCTGTGCCCAACAGCCGCGACTTAGATTGTGTATGCATTAGGCTGGCGCAACCTCTCTGTCCCTCCTCCCCGTCCTCCTCATCATTAGGAATGCTCCAGGCAGATTGTCTCCTATTCGTCAGCTGTGTGAATACTGAACACTGGCTGCATCGTTAAGGCACCTGTGCAAGGTTCAGACAGGAGAAAATGATCCAGTGGCATTCCTAATGATGAAGAGGGTGGGAAGGAGGGACGGAGGGGTGGTGCAAAGTTAGGGCAAAAATACTCTAAGCCACGGCCGTTGGGCACGGGGCTGCAAGTTTAAAAGTTGTTTTTTAGGACAATAATTGCTGAACGGACCCCAGGACAGATCTTGGATTCAAAGCAGCTATCCGAAGGTACAAGTGGTTTGGGGGGGGTCAGATTGTGGTTACAGAGTCGCTTCAACAGTCAGTTGAGAACTACTCAAGTACTATGTTGTGCTCAATTTTAAAAAGTTTTTTTCTTTTTAAAGAGAGAGCGCACACCTCTAGTTTTAACATCATTAATCCTCAATCTTAACCCTCTTGCTGTTATTTGGATTCTTTGAGTGCAATCTGTAGGAGCAGAAGCTATAGAATCTCAAATCACATTCATGCCTATTCTGGTCAAAAAGGAATTTTTGGTGCCTCATTATTTTTGTTTAGAAAAACATGTCTGCTGTCTTCCAAAAACAGCACCACCCCAGTCTTCAGGTTGTATGTGGTAGTGCAGCTCAGTGCCATTGACTTCGGTGGAGTTGAGCTACACCACCACATGCTACCTGCGGACAAGTGTGGTGCTGTTTTAGGACGTTTTTAACGATTTAACGGTTAATGATAAACTATTGCAAACAAGATTGTTTATCGTTAATTTGAAATCATTCACCACAGAACGATAGTCGTTAGTTACCATCATTACTACGATCGTTTACTCCATCTGATCCGAGCAAAAGAATGAACAATGTGCAATTACACTGAACGATTAGTGAACAAATGCGGAACTACAGCGAACGATTATGGAATTACAGTGAACGATTAAACAATGATTTTAGGGTCAGATCTTAACTAACGATCAACGAAACATGAAAGATTCTTCGATCGTTGCCTGCAATTACATGGGATGATTATCGTTTAGATTCAAACGATATAACGATTTTTTGCACGATGATCATCTCGTGTAATAGAGCCCTAAAGCTTTGCATACGTCTCTCACTGCTGCGGTTTAAATCTTACAATTTAGGCCTCCAGTAGTATAATAGAGCTGCCCACCCTGTAATAATAACATAACTCCGCATATCCTATCCCAACTTACACAGCAAATCTGACAAGAACTTCAGAAAACTGGAAATGTTAGTCTGTTAGGATTGCTTTAGTGTCCAATGTGAATGGTAATAAAAATATAATGGCACAAAAAAATAAATAAAATAAAAATTTCTGATACATTTCCTTTTATATATTTATATATATCATATTTAGATTTTAATGTTAGCTGAAATGTTGTAATATATTTTTTTACACGACTACGTGCACATTGTGATCTCCTTCTCAACGGGGGGGGCCGGATAGTAGTGGTGAAACACATGAACCTCATTGCAGGGGGGGAGAGATTTATATGAGTGTTTATCCTCTAACCTCCCACATTGGGATGTGAAATAGACAATAAAGTTTATAGCCGCTACATGTGATGGTTCCAGCTCAGATAAGTGAAGTCTTCATTTAAATGCTGCCATAGGTCATGACACACCGCTTGGCGTCCTTCAGTTTTTTTTAATGAACACACTGGCGATCCTGAATCCTTGTAGTGTTCCTTCTGGTCTTAGATGTAATTGTGTTGATATATGAACTGCTTTTAATGCCTAGTAAATTGAAGAAGCATTTTGTGTGTTTTTAGCCCTGGACGTACCCCCGCCTGCTGTGACCATGAGATAATTATGATGAACCATGTGTACAAGGAACGATTCCCGAAGGTAAATTCAAGACAATTTTCTGTGTTTTAAGAACTCTTTGCCATGTGCATGGAATTCCTTATTCTTCTGTCATAGTGCAAATTGGTCTATATTCATCCTCCTTGCATACTTTGGAATATAGATGAAATTTTTTTAAAGGACTATTTCAGTTTTCCAAAAATGTTATTCTTTAACGGGAGGTAAGGCTCTTTACGCATCTGTATTTTGAGCCACCATTACAGATTACATTGTATTTGTAGGGAAGTCTTGTACGTATGCTGCAGAACTGTTCTTGTCCAAATGACTGACACCTAATGTGACCCAGTGGACCCCATTATGAGTCAGTGGTCCATAGGGCACCATTGTTGTCCTTTGTGCTAAGGGTCTGTCACTGGCAGATTGCAGAAATAGGAAATTGCATTGTTTTTAACCTTCAGAGGTTAAAACTCCATCCTCGTCATGTTGTCTATACATGTACTAAGCTTGTTAAAGGGGTGCTCTGGTGAATGACTTCTATTTTAAGTCTTCTAGTACTTATCAGCTACTGTATGTCCAGCAGGAAGTGGTATTTTCTTTCCAGTCTGACAGTGCTCTCTGCTGCCACTTCTGTCTGTGACAGGAATTATCCAGAGCAGGAGAGATTTTCTATGGGGATTTGCTACTGCTCTGGACAGTTCCTGACATGGACAGAGGTGGCAGCAGAGAGCACTGTGTCAGACTAAAAAGAAAATAACACTTCCTTCAGGGCATGCAGCAGCTGTTAAGTACAGGGAGACTTGCGTTTTTTTTTTTTTAAATGGAAGTGATTTAGGAACCTTTCTCAAAGTAGTTGATCAGAATTTTTACAAGGGAGAGACGCTGAAATCCACAGCTTGACAATTTTTGCTCTGGATATGGGGAAGGTTTATTACCGTTTTTCCCTTAAGTCAAAATCCACAGTGAGGCTGGGTTCACACACACTATTTTTGCTCAGTATTTTGCAACCAAAAGCAAGAGTGGATTAAAAACACTGAAAGGCTATGTTCACACACTGTTGAAATTTAGTGGATGGCCGACCTTTTATGACAATGGCCGTTATTTCATAACAACGGCTGATGGTTTAAAATGATGCCAACTATTTGCCATAAATTTCAGTTGTGTGTGAACAGAGCCTTTCTGTGTTTTCAATCCACTCCTGGTTTTGGTCGCAATATGAGGACCAAAATATTAAGCAAAAATACTGTGTGTGAACATAGCCTTAATCTGCAAGTGTTGTGGATTTGGTGTGCAGATGCTTCTATTTGTAAATTGCATATCTTTTCAATGTATAATCAATAAGTTGTATTTTATTTAGTTTTTTTTTCCTTTTCTCTGGAATAGTTCCCTTGTAATACACTTGTTATTGTTGGCTGTTATTAGGGTAAAGCTTGCAAAATTTTGACAGGCTACTTATGACATTTGCAATCGATGCCTATATTTCCGCAGGCCACGGCTCAGATGGAAGAGCGACTTCAGGACATTATCACCAACTATTCCCCTGACAGTGTGCTTCCACTACCAGATGGCGTGCTCAGCTTCACACACCATCAGATCGTGGAGTTGGCACGAGACTGCCTGGACAAATCCCACCAAGGTCTCATTACCTCAAGATATTTTCTGGAGTTGCAGCAAAAATTGGAGAAGTTATTACAAGAGGTAAATCACTGTCTCACAAAATATTAATGAACAGGTAATAATAAATAGATCAAAAGGATTATACAAAGAAAATTAGCATTTCCCCTGGTTAAACTTTATAGGGGGGAAGACCACAGCCTGCATATACTAAGTTTGTAAAAACCTGTTGTTCCCTCTCTCCAATTTTCTTTTAAGTCCGCTCAGCTTCTCTTCTACAGCCTGCAAATTGTGTTCTGTCTTGTTCAGGAACTGCCTAGTTGTTCAGTCTTAGCCTTTATCTCTCTCTTTTTTGAATGGAGATAAATTAGCTCTGAAGATCCTTTAGTACAGGACAGACAAAGGCTGAAGACCATGCCTGGCTGCTTCTCTAATTTAACTAAAGAAAGAGATGGCAGCCTGCACTATATGTAAATCATTCAGGCTATAGAAGAAAAACTCAGTAAAATGTTAAATAAAGACCTAAAATAACATTTATTTTTCCACCATAATACATACAATGCTATAGTCTATAAAGAGAAAAAACGCAATTATGCAATAAAGGGAAAATATTGAAATATGGATAGTTTAAAGGAGAAATCTGGTGAAAATTCTTATTAAAGTATTGTATTGCCCCCCAAAAAAGTTATACAAATCACCAATATACACTTCAAGGCTTCACTTCCTGGATAAAATGGTGATGTCACGACCAGACTCCCAGAGCTGTGCGAGCTGTGGCTGCTAGAGAGGATGATGGCATGGGGACACTGAGGGACACAGGGCCCTGGAGGGACACTAAGCATCCCCCTGCCATCATCCTCTCCAGCAGCCACAGCCCCCACAGCTCTGGGAGTCGGGTCGTGACATCACCACATTATCCAGGAAGTGACATCACCATGTTATCCAGGAAGTGAAGCCTTAATGCAGTAATAATTGCAGGGAAAAAAGCACTTTATAAGCGTTTCCCGTAATAAGTGTATATTGGTGATTTGTATAACTTTTGGTTGTCAATACAATACTTTAATAAAAGTTTTCACCAGACTTCTCCTTTAAGTGAAGCCAATGAATAAAAATGATGAAATTAAGCCAATACATGTGCAACTCTTGGTTGCTAGTAGAAGTCCCTTGTTTCCATACAGTCCATCCCTGTATGGCAATGTGCCATACATAGTTTTTGTCAGTGTATTTTCAGATGTGGCATTTTGTTAGGAACACACCCCTGGCATCAGGTATTACCAGGCAGCTGTGAGCTAAAAACATGCTCTGTGATTTTCTGTTCATTATGGAAACACAGTCCAACAGGTTGTATGCAATTATGTAAAGTTTCCTACCTCCATTTAACATACCAAAGTCTAATGAGTGATGCGGATACCGTTTTTCATTAACGTTGTGAACAAAAGAGTTGAGCACCTGGAAGGTTAGAATAAAACCTGTCTGTATAATAAGTCTATGGCTGCTGATATGAAAACTAACAAGGATAATCTATCCCAGGATGATCAGTATAAATTGCCAAAAAAGCCACGGGAGAGCTGGCACAAAGCCCTGGCACCGGAGTAGGATGCCCTGAGGGGAATATGATATAGAAGAGATAAATAACACTGGTATTGAAGGGGTATTACACCTACAGATAACACTGATTGATTGCACAATAAAAAGTTAGGGAATTTTCCAATATATTTTCTTTCGATCCCTCATGGTTTTTAATGGCCTCTGTCATTTCAACAAACCTTGCATAAGTTAAAAGTACTAGAAAAAGAATCATAATAACATACTTTATCAAGCTTCCCTTCCCACTTATCAAGCTCCTTTCCTTCCCTCCTCCTTAGCTCAACATTCACCCTGAAAAATCTTGCAGTAGTGTTGAGCAAAGTTGCCGTGCTGTTCGTGTTTGGCAATGTTCTCTGAAACTTAGCGCACAGCATTTGACTACTGGTGGCTGAAGATTTGGGATGGCGCTGTAGGGGGTCCTGGAAAACATGGATACCGCCATAAGCTGCATCCATGTTTTTCTGGCAGCTCTTGGGTGGCCTTCACCTTCTCCAGATGTTGGGAGTCAAATGACAAGTGTTCAGCTTCGGAGATCATTGCCAACTCCCAAGTCCGCTCAACACTAACTAGCAGCTCACTGAGGGATCGGTTATGTGCAGCCCATAGAAGTCTCTGGAGGTGGGAGAAGAAGTAGGTAGTTGCTAGAAGCCAAGTGCCTACAGGGGCTTATGTTTAGTATTACATCTCACTGCAGTGCTTGACTCACTGCTGAGACTACTCAGCACTACTCTATGATGTTTTCCATGCTGCTGCATCTTAAGGTATGTATGGAGACGTGGAAGAGCCAGATCCCCCCTTATTTGTGTTCAGTGTATGCTAGACATCATACCAGCTAGACTTTGCCAACTATTTCAAGGACAACTGAAAATTAGAGATAAAGTCTGCAGAGCAGAAATCTGATGAGCAATGCAGCATATAAGTTTTATAATAGCCAGAAAGAGCATTACTACACAAATTGCAGCTTACTGAAAAGACAGGCACGCTTAAGGATCTCTGCAGCACTGCTGTAATATGCCATATGATTTCTCAGTTAAACTGGAATCTCTGTTACAGTTTTCAGTGAATACGGAGACTCTGAGCAGTTATGGGCTGTGATCTGCAATGGTCTTGGATAAGTAGAAGGGATATAATAATATTAATAAGATATATATTACATAGTGTATATTATCTTTGCATACACTATGGATACAAATTTATGGGGGGGGGGGGATCAGTAATACATTATGCAGAAACCTCCTCCTAGTGCTGGCAGAAGGCAAGCAGTATTCTATGTATTCTATGTATTCTATGCTGTGACTGCCTAAAAAAGTAGTCAACACAGACTCAGACATTAACCATTAGATGAGGGAGCAGGTGACCCATAAGGAGACAGTCCAATAATTAAAGTTTTGCTTTGGGTTATGGTAATTACCAGTGCTAGGTCACAATGCTGAATCACCGGCCTGATGTAATAACCGCATTCAGTACACAGGACCCGCTTTAGTGACATACATTTCCATTCTAATGTGAAATCAAACAGGTGGAGCACAATATTATGACTTTAAATATTGTCCTGTAACTACCACTTGTCATCTTGGCATTGCACGTGAATGGGTGTGACATTTCTGAGTGTGACCAATGTTACTCAATCCGGCTCATACTGAGCAGTATTATGGACATGACATGACACGTAGAAACAAAAGCACCTGCCAGGTTCCTGCATAGATCACAGAGCTCATAACCATTTTCACATTAGATTAATATGCTGTATGACCATAAAGAAGTTCTAAATTCCAGTTTTGAGAATTGCCTTTTAAAGGTGATTTCGTACAAACAGCTCACGCTTATGGCAGACTTCTACTGCTGGCTCATCCACCAGTCATGAGAATGGGTATCCTCAAATTTAAATGGAGCAACAGTTGGGTATTCCCGCTGATGCTACATTCGAGTGTACAGCGTCTGGCAATCTCTGATAGTCGGATACAGTTTAGCAGAGCACCAGCGAGCATGCCCAACCAACACTAAATTTAAATTGGGAAGCAGGGAACCTGATTCTTGTGATTTGGTGGGGATCTCAGCAGTAAGACTAGTCAAGTCATATCACTTGATATTAGTGACTATTCATTTACTAATCAAGTGCATATCACCTGTTCTGTGTATAGTTCTTGTGTTTTGTGAAACCCCCTTTAACAGTGAAATGAAATGATCAGTTTCAGCTTTAAATGGGATTAGAAAGCACATATGACTTGTTTTTTTGATAGAGAAGGTTTCCCCAATTCACACCATCTATTTGCAAAAGAAATGACTACAAAGAGCTTTGTTCTCTCTGGATGACCTTGCATATCTATATATTATACAAGTAGCTCACTGATTTTGGTTGGAACATTGTAATACCCAATTTTACCTGTGGTGGTGCTGTAGGAAACTGAACACTTGTTTCATTTCACATTAATGTTGATTGTTGGTTGTTCCGGAATCCAATTTTTTTTTTTTATCAGCTTATTTTGAGAAGACCTTACTAAGCAAAAAGGAATATCGGAAGAGCATAGTCCCTTTAAGAAATAATTTTAAAATAACACCTGATCTGTTTAATTTAAGAGCAGCTTGAATTAAAGTTTAAATAAAGGGGCATTATATGTGCTATGTCTACAGTATGGAATAGAAATACCCTTACAAAGAGTTGAGTCATTCTATAAAAACCCAGGATTGCACAAGCTTTGGTTTCCGAAAGGCAACACCTATATAACTAAGGCCTAAACAATGGTTTTCTATGTATCTCTAGTTTCCTAGTACAGCGATAGGGTATTATCCTTATGTTCGGGCACCACTTTTGGCGTATATATATTCTATTTTTCAGACTATAGCCCAGCCCCACTAGAAGCCTGCTGCGTGCGAATTCCATTATTCATTGTACGAACATTGTGGTCTGTCTCAAGAGTTTATAAACCGAGGTCTTGAGACTTAACAAGCAATTAGAGATAAGAAGGCATAATTCACAGCGTTTGGGTAAAGCCCAGTGCATTTCTCCTCCATCTACATTAGTCATTGCAGACACTTGTATACTTAATTAGATGGATCTGCCCGACTCCCTTGGGTTATGGTGTGTCTGTTTTGGTTTCATGGTTTAAAAGCTAAAGGCAATTGGAAAGTTCTCTCCTCACTGACCACTGAGGACAGTCACTTAGTCTGGTTCTGACATCTCATGCATAATAATAAAGATAAATGGTTTCTGCCGCAAAGCAAGAAAACTAGAATTCATAGCTGTGTACTCGGTGCCCACCAGTCACCGAGTATTAGAGGAGAAAAACAAGAAGAGGCATCTACAGTTAAAATGAAAAATCACCAACAAATACCAATTTAAGCTGCCGTCTTTTGTTATAAAGAGTATTTAACCATATAAAGGCCTTCCAAATTCTGTTTGGTTATTTTACACTTGTTCTCTGCATATTTTGGCTACATATATTGGTAAATCAGCCAAATGGTATGCCGGTATCAGATCCATTGGTTTTAATTGGCTAAATGTAGCCTACTAGTGATGATGTGTGGTCCATTTTTAAGCATATAATGTTTTTGTAATGCACTAAAAATTTTGTATATGCTTGAAAGTAATTATTAGGGTCCGTTCACACTACGGAATTTGTGTTGAATTTCAAGTAGAGTCTGTGCCGCGGATTTCGCTTGAAATTCCACCTGCCCCATTCATTCAATAGGATGTCTCATGCGCAGTCCGCCATCCTCCAAAAGAATTGACATGTCAATTCCTCGGGTGGATGGCGGAGACATACTATTGAATGAATGAGACAGGCGGAACTTCAAGCGGAGTCTGCGGCACAGACTTGAAATTTCACACAAATTCCGTAGTGTGAATGGACCCTTAGACTATGTTTGGTCTATTGAATAAAGAATAAGGTTCTTTATTTAATGCGAACATAGTCTTAGCATTGTTGCCTTGCTGCACTCTGATCCTGGACTTGATTCCAACCACAGCTCATACCTGCTTAGAGTTTGTACATTCTTCCAGTTGCCCAGGCTTAGAAAAAAAATGGCCGCTTTCTTCCCGAAACAGCCTCACTCATGTCCTCAGTTTGGTGGTTTTGCAGCACAGTTCCATTGAAGTGAATGGAGCTGATATTTAATACTGTAAACATCCAGAGGACAGGGGTGGTGTTGTTTTTGCAAGAAGGTAGCTCTTTTGTTTCTAATTGTGGTTTTCTTTATGGTTCCGTTTTTTCCACACACATCATACTAATAGCTTCGGCACACATGAAGATATATGTTGGCAGTGTTCTCCAGTATAGTAAGGTATAGCATACCCTTTTGGCTTCCATCAGGGTCAATAGAGGCCTTTGAATATGTCTGTGACCTTTTTCAGCTCGTATGCGGAACATCTTTATATAGAGTTATGTGAACCCAGCCTTCTTTGATGTCCTGTTTATTTTGCTTCAGTCTTATAGCGTATCTATGATGGCTTCATTTTTATACAATCTAAACTCATGTGTTTTCCCTTTTTGGTTTCTCTTTGATGTGTATAGGCTCAAGAGCGGTCAGAAAGTGGAGAATTGGCCTTTATCAAACAACTGGCCCAGAAAATCCTAATCGTAATTGCACGGCCAGCCCGCTTGTTGGAATGCCTGGTAAGAGAGAAAACCTTTACATTTTCCTTTTGATGCTTTTAAAGATTAGGCAGGGAAACACTGTGATAACTTCAATAACGTAAGAAATAGGTAAAGGTGACCTATCGATGGGAAACTGCTACAGTCTTCTGAACGACTTTTACAAGACAAAATAAATTGGCGGCCAGATTGTTAGATTCTGGTTTGGTGACTCTTACTGAAGATTTCCTCATTTATAGCCACCATGACTTATTCAGGCTAAAGAAAATATAATATATTTGACCACTGAGATGACTTTGCTGGACAACCCCTACGTCATTTCTAAACCATAGGTTTTGTGAGGTTTGTGAAATTCTCTAATTGTTGTTTACGTCTTTTGTATAACTTAGGAATTTGACCCTGAAGAGTTTTACTACCTTCTGGAAGCAGCAGAAGGCCATGCCAAAGAGGGACAAGGTATTAAAACTGACATACCGAGGTATATCATCAGTCAGCTAGGGCTGAACAAAGATCCTCTGGAAGGTAAGCAGCTCATGTATTTCCCGTCATGAGAGTGACATGTAATAACAAGGTATATGAAGATTTGCTTAGTGATGGTAACATAGTTAATAAGGTTGAAAAAACACAATAGTCAATCAAGTTTAACCTACAGAAAACCTACTGTGTTGATCCAGAGGAAGGCAAAATCCTCATGAGAAGAGAAAAATTATTTCCGTTCTCCAAAATAGCAATCAGAAAAATCTTTGGATCAGCGTCCTATCATGTGAAATCTAATGCCCATAACTTGTAATATTATATCTCACTGCTCTTACAGTAAAGAATCCGCCTCGATGCTGATGGTGAAATCTTCTTTCCTCTAGACGTAGAGGATGCCCCCTTGTCATGGTTACAGACCTAGGAGTAAAAAGACCACTACAAAGATCTCTGTACTGTCCATTCATATATTTGTACATTGTGATCAGATCGCCCCTAAAGACGTCTTTTTTCCAGCATAAATAACCCCAAGCTTGATAACCTGTCCTGGTACTGTAACCCACCCATTCCCTTAATGACCTTTGTTGCCCTCCTCTGCACCCGCTCCAGTTCAGCTGTGTCCTTATATACCGGTGCCCAAAACTGTACACAGTATTCCATATGTGGTCTGACCAGTGATTTATAAAGAGGCAAAATTATGTTCTCATCTTTAGCATCTATACCTCTTTTGATGTATCCCATTATTTTATTAGCCATGGCAGCTGCTGCCTGGCACTGATCACTAAAGTTGAGTTTACTGTCCACCAATACCCCCAGGTCCTTTTCGGAAGTAGTTTTACCCAGTGTTTTATTATTTAGCACATAACTGTACTTATTATTTCTACGGCCCAAGTGCATAACCTTACATTTATCCACATTAAACTTCATTTGCAGTTTCTCAGCCCAGCTTCCCCAAATTCTTCTGTAATATTATATTCTCCTCCTTTGTGGTGATTACTTAGTTTAGAGTCCTCTGCAAAAATAGAAATTTTACTCTGTAGCCCCTCAAGGTCATTAATAAGCATAAATATATATTTTTTAAAGTAGACCCAATACTGAACTCTGTGGTTCCCCACTTGTCATTGTGACCCAATCTGAGTATGTTCCATCAATGACCACCTTCTGTTTCCTTTATATTAATCAGACAATTACCTACTTGATCTATTTGGTTTCCAAGGTCATACTTGGTGGAGTGGGTGGATACAATAATATATTGCTCCTATGCTTGTTTTTAAAAAAACGGATCAAGTGAGATAGCTCGGAGGTGTTAATCTCTGAATGAGACCAAGCACTCCCTTCAGTCTGAAAATGCATCAAGGCATCCAGTTAAAAATGATGAAGGGGGTATTCTTAGTCACTTTTATGCCCCTTTTTACCTATTTTTAAAAAGCATTCACTTTTACAGCGACAACCAGTTGACAAAAGTGAGTATGCAAAGAAGATATAACCTAAACATTCCCCCAACCACTAAAAACATTTTGGTGTGCGTTCCCAGGGTAGTCCTGGCTGGCTTCTTCCCAACCTACTGAGAAAGATCTCCTATTAGGGCCATATTAACAGCTGCTGCTGCCCTAGGTACGAAACCTGAAGACGCCCCAGGTACGAAACCTGAAGACGCCCCATCTTCACTTACCAATTAGCATCATGATTTCCTAGTTTCTGAACATCATGCTGATATCTTATCAGTCCTAGGCCGCGTTCCCGAAGTTACTGTACGCCACCACATGCAGCCAAAACCAGATCCTCATGCGGTAACCAATAGCCATATAGCCAATAATCCTGGTAACGGCACATGACTACTGGAGAAACATTGCCTGAATCGCATTTTTCATGGTTGGTAGATTGGTAGGTAAGGCTGGTTTCTTTTTTTTAACAATTGTAATTTTTATTTTTATTTTTTCCAACAAAAAGGCAGACAGACATAAAATTGTACAAACTGGGTGATGCATATGTAGAGGCAGCAGAACATTGTTATAATGCATAACGTAAAATAAATGTCGATAAGACAGTTTAGCCCCTCCACAGGAGCAGGCAGGAAATTCAGAATAATAAACCGTAGCAAAACAGCAGCTACCAGATCCCGGTCAGGGTTCAGAGAGAACAACGTCTGCATGGGTAGGGTTCTGAGACCATACTAGTCCAGTAGCAAAAACAAGACAGGACAAGACATAGACGCGGGACAAGAAGGGAGCAAGAAATGATGGGGGGGGGGGGGGAGGGGGGGTGTGGAGGGGGAGACAAGGACAGGGGAAGACAACGACGGGAAGAGACGGACTAGGGAGGGAACCTAGGATGAACCAGTGGCAGATGCTGCCGGGGAGGAGTACAAGTCCCAAGGGGCCCAGATAGAGTCAAAGGCCTCCAGCCGATTGTTCAGGGATGCCGTAAGGCGCTCCAGGGAGCGTAGCTCCCTGACTCTAGCCTTAAAGTGTATAATGGAAGGGGAGGACGATTGCCTCCAACCTTTAGCGATTAGGGACTTGGCTGCAGTCAGGAGGACCAATAGCAATTTGGCTTGTTTTTTCCTGATAGTTTTAGGGAAAAGGTTAAGGAGGCAGAGGCCTGGGTCCCTATGGATTGTAACACTGAGGATAGTGGATGATATCTCGCACACCTCCCTCCAGAATGGTCGGATAAGCTCACATTCCCAGAATATATGGAACTGGGAGCCTAATTCTCTAGCACATCTCCAGCAGTGAGGGGATATTGAGGCATTGAACTTATGTAACACCTCCGGAGTGCGGTACCAGAACATCAGGACTTTATAGTGGGACTCCTTATAGGTAGTACATATGGAGGAGGTGGCAGCCCTGTCCCATATAGTGGCCCAGCACTCCGGAGGCAAAGTCCTCCCTAATAGCGTTTCCCATTTAGACATATAGGCATGCTGCACCAGGGTTCCTTCTACAGGGGAGCCAAGGATGCGATAGATGTCAGAGATAAGGCCCGAAGTGGAGGTCCCCATTCTGACTAGTTGCTCGAAAGCTGAAGGTTTAGAAACTGTGAGAGCCCCCAGACGTGTCATCATAAAATGTCGGAGTTGGAGGTACATAAAGTGCGCCGAGGGAGGGAGAGCATATTTGTCAGTCAATTTATCATATGGGAGGAGTGTACGAGATATGGGATCAACGATGTCAGCAAACTGAAAGAGTGCCTTAGAACCCCAGAGCTTGACAGTATGGGACTGAAGACCAGGAGGGAAGTTCGGGAAGAGCAAAAAAGAGTTCAGGGGGGAAGCAGAAGAAGTGAGCTCAAACCTGGCAGAGCACGAGGACCATATGTGGAGGGTGAAACGGATAGGTCCCAGGAGTGAGAGATGTGAGGAGCTAGGCGGTGAGGAGTGCCACAGGAAAGAGTTAGGGTGGAAGGGAGCTAGCCATATTTTTTCAATTTCCGCCCACTTCTTATACGCCAAATATTTGGACCATGCCGTGATTTGGCGTAGGTGCGCCGCCCAATAATAGTGAAGAAAGTTAGGGACCCCCAGCCCTCCTCGAGATCTGCTACTCATCATTACCGAGTTGGGGATCCGGTGCCCCTTGGACGCCCAAATAAACCTAAATACTGCTCTTTGGACACCTCGCAGCTCTGAGAGAGGAATACGGACTGGGAGCGTCTCAAAGTAGTATAGAAGTTTAGGCAAAATGGTCATTTTTACTGCCGCCACACGGCCTAAGAGCGAAATGTAATGGGGGGACCATTTAGTTAGGAGGTTCCGTATATCTCGGAAGAGGGCTGGGTAGTTAGCTGAGTATAGGGACGGATAGGAGGGAGTAAGGCGGGATACCCAAATATTTAATGGAGGTAGAGGTCCATTTAAATTTGAAATTTGAGCTAAGCTGGGCAATCAAGGGGGCCGGCAGATTGAGAGGCATAGCTTCAGATTTAGAGGTATTGACTTTGTACCCTGATAGGCGACCATATGTACCCAAGAGGGAATGCAGGTTCGGGAGGGAGATGAGCGGGTCTGACAGGGTGAGGAGGACATCATCTGCGAATAACATGATTTTAAACTCCTTGCCTCTGACCGACACACCTCTGATGTCCGGGCAGTTTCGAATCGCCGCCGCCAGGGGCTCAATGCAAAGGACAAAAAGAAGGGGTGACAGAGGGCAGCCCTGGCGGGTGCCATTCGAAAGGGAAAAGGTCTCAGACAACATATTAGGGAATTTAAGTGCTGCTGTGGGATTGGAGTATAAGGCCCTGACCGCTGTTAGGAAGGGCCCAGAGAAGCCATAGCATTGCAATGCCTCAAACATAAAAGGCCACCCAAGGCGGTCAAAGGCCTTTTCCGCATCCAGGCTCAGCACAAGGGGCACTCTCCTCTTGTTGATTAACGACATCAATGAGGTCAATGGCCCTCCTCGTGTTGTCCCCACCCTGTCTCCCCGGCACAAACCCCACCTGGTCTGCATTAACAAGGGAAGGTAGCCAATACCCCAATCGAGTAGCCAGCAATTTAGTGAATATCTTAAAGTCTGAGTTTAGAAGGGCGATCGGCCGGTAGTTGGAGCAGTCCAGGGGGTCCTTGCCAGGTTTGGGGATAAGAGTGATGAAGAGTGGGACATAGAAGTAGGGATAGGAGAACCCTGGAGAAAGGAGTTGTAGAGGGAAAGTAGTTTAGGGGACAGTTCAGAAGAGAAGGTTTTGTAGTAGAGGTAGGAAAAGCCATCCGGCCCAGGTGCCCGCCCCGATGGGAGGGCCTTAAAAACCTCTGTAAGTTCCTCCACTGTAATCGGTGCATTCAGTTCCTCGAGCGCAGTAGCGGTCAGGGAAGGCAGATTACACTCGCTCAGGAAATCAGAAAGGCATCGGGTTCGGGCCTCCGGGTCCGATGGTAGGGTTGAGGGGAGGGAGTAAAGTTTAGAATAGAATTGGTGGAAAATGGAGGAGATGTCTTTAGGGTGATAATGTAGGGTCCCCTTTCCATCCCTGAGAGCCTGCGGAGACTGTGCGGCAGCCCGGTCGTTGAGCATCCTTGCCAGGAGGGTATGAGCCTTATTGCCCTTTTCATAGAAGCGTTGCCTAGAGTAGAGGAGAAGCTTCTCCACCTTTTGCAGCAAAAGATCTTTGAGTTGTTCACGGGCCGCCACAAGCCTCCGCAGGACACCCAGGGAGGGTCGACGGGCCAAGACGCTGTTCTAGGAAGCTATGGCGGATTTAGCATTCTGAATGGCTAACATGGAGTCTTTTTTCTGGCGGGAACCTAGCGCTATGCAATGACCCCGCACAACTGCTTTGTGGGCCTCCCATAGAACCCCTTCAGAGGTTACAGACCCCTCGTTTTCCGAGAAGTAATTAGAGATACTAGTCTTGATAGAGTCTCTGGTGATCTGATTTTTAAGAGGGTGTCATTCATACGCCAGTGACAGTGTCGCGTAGGGGAGAGAATGGCCTTGAGGTGAACTATCACAGGGCCATGATCAGACCAGGAAATGGGGTCAATGGTCGCACTCTGGAGCAGTCGGACAGTGGGAATGTTGCCAAAGAGGTAGTCAATACGAGAGTGGAGTTTGTGGGGGTGGGAAAAGAAAGTATACCCCCGCTCCGTAGGGTGGTCAAGCCGCCAAAGGTCATAGAGCTTATGAGCACGTATGAGCTTGCGGAATTCTGCTGATAGTTTAGCCTGTTCTGTAGGGGTAGGCCGGCCGTCTACGGAGTGCCTATCCATTATCTCAGAGAACGGTAAATTGAAATCTCCCCCAAGGATCCGTGGAGCCGGAGGGTACTTTGCCAATCGGTTGAGAACCCTACGGAGGAAGGGTATCTGGGAGCGGTTAGGGGCATAAACGTTGCAGAAGATAAATTGGCGGCCTTGTAGGGTGCCGTCTACAATAACATATCTCCCCCCCGGGTCAGAATAGGAGGAGGAAATCTGTATGGGGCACCTGTGAGAGAATAGGATGGCCACTCCCGCCGTCTTATTGCCTCTAGAGGCCGAAGCAACAGTGGGATAGGAATGGCGTGCAAACCTAAAAGTTGCCTCCTGATCAAAGTGCGTCTCCTGAAGGAAGGCAACGTCTGCATGTAGGTTGCGGAGTTCCCTCAGGAGAAGGCGTCTTTTGGTGTCAGAGTTTAGGCCCTTGACATTGAGGGATATACACTTAGCCATTGGGAGGGGATAAAAGAATACTAACGCAGATGAGGGTACTCACTCCGTCCCAGTGGGTGAAAGGAAGCAGTCTCCGGAGCAGCATCGGCCAACATGGAACCCTAGGGGGCAAAGGAGAAAAAAGGGGGGGGGAGGAAACAAGAGGGAAAACACAGAGACACATATACACAACAAAAAACAGGAACGAGAAACCAAGAAAAGGAAGGGCGCAAGGCCCAAAAACAAGCCTAAGCGGCCTGCAACGAGGCAGAAAAAAATGCCAAAACAGCACCATGGCTGTCAACTGGCAGCCCCATGGGGGAAGAGGGCGCCACCTGAGGGGAACAAAGAACATGGGAATACTCCAAAGAGGAGGGTCAAATACGACCACACATCTACATATAACAAATGAGTAACGAAAAGAAGGGACCCAGAATATCAGCAACAATGTAAATCACTATAACAGATCATGGAGGGGGGGGGGGGATCCTCCCTCAGCCAGTAGGACCAGGGGGGGGAGAGGGAACTCTCGGATCTGGGACGTCGCCTCTTCTGGCTAGCCGAGTGCCAGATGGATGGTGGGGGAGGGGGGGGGGGGAGCCACCGTCCAGTCAGAGATTTTGGGGACTGGAAGGTCCAGGGTGTCACAAAACACAGGCAAATCCACCAGACTGCGGAGAACAGCAGAGCGTCCATCCCGTCTTGCAGTAAGGCCAAACGGGAAATTCCATCTGTAGGAAGCATCATGGTCCTTGAGGGTAGTCAGCAGAGGCCGCAGGAGCCGTCGCTTTTGGAGGGTAATCCAGGAGAGATCCGGGAAGAGCTGTATTTGGGCACCGTAGAAATCCAGCTCACGGAGGGAACGGGCCTTGGCCATGATGCTTTCCTTCAATGTATAATCATGCAAGCAGCAGATGACATCTCTAGGTGGGCCGGAAGAGTTCCTGGGTCGTAGGGCCCGGTGAGCTCTATCAAACTTAATTTTGTGGGTAGATGGCTCGCCCAGAAGCATATTGAAGAGGCCCTCCAGGGTAGATTCTAGGTCATTGTCCTGTGTCGCCTCTGGGAGACCCCTGACCCTGATATTATTGCGCCTGCCTCTGTTGTCGAGATCCTCAATGTGGCGCTGCATATCATCCAAAGCAGAAGCTTGTGAGGAGGCAGTGGAGTGCAGGCTAGAAATGTATGCCCGGGTAGAGTCATGGTCATCCTCCAGGGTTTCAACCCTTAGTGCAATGTGCTGAATGTCCTTCCGGACAGCGGCGATTTCAACCCTTAACGCATCTTTCACTTCAGTGATAAGGGTTAGTAGGTCACTCTTCGTAGGCAATTGTGAGAGCATGTCCCGAACACCCTGGGGGGATGCAGGCCCCAGTAGGGAAGCTTCAGAGTCCGAGTCAGAGTGCCGTCCCCCCTGATTACGCGGGACCCCAGATCGGGCGACAGATTGAGAGGTTCTAGGCAGGGTGACATCCTGGTTGTTATTGCCAGCCTTAGTTTTGTCCTTTTTAGGCGGTTTTGGGGTCGCCATCATGTAGGCAGAAATGCGTTGCTGGCCCTTTAAGAGCCCGTGAGATTTGGCTGTAAGGTCACTGGGGGGTGATGGAGGATGGTGGGGTTCTAAGGCACTGGGATGGAGAGTCTCGGGGGTGGGATGAAGCAGGGATATCTCCTGGCTGCTGGCAGGCCGCAGGGAAGGGGTTAACTCACCCACCAGGCCGGAGGCGCGCTCCGGAAAGCAAGATGGCGCCGCGGCCTCCTCAGGCTGCACAGAGGACTCTGCAGGGCAGCGTGGCTCCAGGGTCTGGATAGACAGCGCCTGCGGTTGTGGCTCAGCGGAAAGGCCGGCGAATGGGAGCGGGTCTCCAGGCCCCCGGTTCCCAGGTGAGTCTCGGGCCTCCGGAGCGGCGGGGAAAGATGGCCGCGGTCGCGGCGTGTTAGCAGCGGCGCCCCGTGTGAGGTACGGGGACGCCGACGGAGCCCCGGAATCCGGTCCCGCTGGAGGCGGCCGATGTCTGGGGGTCCCCCTCTTGCCCCTCCACATATGCTGGGGGTGCTGGGTCGGGTAAGGCAGGTCTGGGTCCCTGTAATGCAGCTGTGTGGCTGAGGAGCTCCCTCACTGCACGTCCATTCTCCTCAGCGGCTCGCCACGCCCCCCCGGTAAGGCTGGTTTCACACTGCGTTTTTGCAATCCGTTTAACGGATCCGTTTTTTTTTAACGGACAAAAAAAATAGTGTCAGCAACGTTTTTGTGTCCGTCAAACGGATGAAAAACGGATTGCAAAAGCGGATTGCAAAAACGCAGTGTGAACCCAGCCTCATAGCTCCAGGCATCACATTTAACACCACCATGAACAATACCGCTATACTGTGACTGGATAACACCACCACACCAGACCTGAACAATACCTTCCCCCTGCTCCCTTGTGCTGCCCCCATGAAAGGTGCTGCCATAGGCATCGGACCACGGTTGCCTAGTGGAAAATATGACCATGTCTCCTATACACAAACAGGTAGAGACCTGTCAGTCAAGCCCTGCAGGGCAGATAAGAGCAATCTGGGACCGTTTAGAAAAGCTCTTCCCCTGTTTCTGGCTTGTTTTCTAACTAGATGACACCAGGATGTGACAAGAGACAAGTATACTATGTGACAAGTATACTGTTGCCAACCACTTGTATCTAGGCCTCAAACTGTTTGCACTGCAAGGCTATGTTCACACTACGTAAAAAAACACGGCCGTATTTCATTTGCAAAAAACGGCCGTTGTTTGCAGAAATACGGCAGTTGTTATGAAATACGAACGTGTTTTTTACGTAGTGTGAACATAGCCCAAAGCTTTAAAGATTTGCTACAGAAAATGTTTGCAAAGATTTTTGGTGGCAAAGTGAGATTTTTTTTTTTTTATAGGTATAGTAAAAAAAATTGTTCAAAAACTTGTTTATAACGCTGTTTGATACTGTCCTTTTTTCTGACTTATTCCCTCTACGTGTAGCAGGCCCAGTTTAACAGACGTGCCTGTATTTGTATTCTGCAGCTTCTGAGCACGGCTCCAGGTTAAAGACTAAAGTCACTACACTGGTTCCTTTAAACAGCACTGAGGAAAGTTTTCTGCCGAGGTTTCACCGAATCCCTTTGTAATGCAGCGAAAGCAGCAGACGTTATTAGATAGCTGCTACCAGCACCTAATCTTGTTGCTGGAGACATGGATTTTTTATGAGCGGCATTAGGATTCCACATTCACCATCAAACAGAATGACTCTAAAATGATATCTTTTTGTTAGCAGCTGAGCAATATTACCTTCAGCCGCACGCTGGAGAGAGCCCGGCTTCATCTCTTATCTGCCAAATTGTTACCTTTTCATAATGTTTGCAAACAAACAAGTTGAAGGGTATCCATGCTGGTAGCCTAGGATCTGAACCCAGCAGCAGCTGCCTTCATGATGACCAAATATTCCTAATAGAGTAGTCACGCATGAATTACCGGTTGATAATAGCACTTGAATAGACGGTGCTTTGAAAGCTGGACCACAACAGATTCATCATCTGCTAGATACCGGTGCATTTCTCAACTATTCCCTAGAGGGAGATTCTTATTTTTTTCCCTCTCCCCCTGTGGTTTTTAAATTGCCGTCTTTACCTTCCTTCTCTCTCTTTCTGTCGAGCCGGCCTACGGAAATGGATTCAATCAATGACATAAAATAGGCAGATGTTTAATGGTATTTAGATGAGTTTTAAAAATCTCTTCAGGCATTTCAAAATGGTTCCCGGGATTCTTGCTTTAAGTGCTGACTCTGGGATTCATTCCATTAATACCTACTGTTTGCAGATATTATGCTCTTCCAAGATAACTACTATTGGGCAAGGCTTTTCTTTTGAAGCAGAATTGTGCTTTTTGCCTTGTTCGCCGTGACATTAGCTACTTTTGCAGCAGAATTTTCAGTAGTATTTTTAGATATTTGAAGCAGACATAAAAGAATCCATGAAACTGAACCAGGGCCTCCTGTAAGTGGGGTCAGCGGAGAGGGCCGGCAGGTACATTACAAGGGAAATGAGAAACTTACGGTACAAGGTCCATAAAGTATTACCGCTTCATGATAATTTATGTTGGGATTATTTCTGACAATAATATTATATTTATACACATGGGTAGACCACGTAAGGTCAGAAGACTCTCCTCCGGTTCTCGTTTTATGTTATTGTAAAGAGGAAAATGGTAATGTTATATGAATAAGTGGCTGGCCATATAGTACACAGATGTCAAGTTCAGGCCCTCCAGCTGTTGTAATACTGTAATTCCCATCATGCTTTGGCTGTCCAGGCATGATGGGAATTGTAGTTTTGCAACAGCTGGAGGGCCACAAGTTGGACAACCCTGACTTAGTAGATGTACTGGCAGCGCCTGCTCTTCCAATGCTCACTGCTGAAGCCCAGGGACTTCCCTCTGTGCCATCTGTATTACCTTATGAGCAGGGATTTAACTTGCAGTACTTTAAAGAGGTATTGTATCTTGCAAACATATCCCTTATCCACTGGATAGGGGATAACTATCTGATCCCCAAGAATCCAACTGCTGGGACAACCCGCAATCTCGAGTACCTGTTAGAATGGAATGTCAGTTCACAAATTCACATTTTCTGTTCAATCAATTCTCTATGGGAGCTGACAGATATAGTCCAAGTACAGTGTTCAGTTATCTTTGTGGTTCTTATAGAGAATGAATGGAGCAACATGCATGCACAACCTTCCACCCCATTCTAATGGAAGACCTTATTCTTTAGATTGGGGGGTGATGGTGTGGTCTGTAATGAGATCATTAAACAGAAGCTGAGCTACAGTTACAGGTCACCACCGCTATATAGTAAGTAAGACAACGTGCTTCTGGCCCCATTCTTTGTGTAGTGATGGTGTCGGGGACCTGCTGATCAGTGACAGACAAAGCTATCCTGTGGGAAAAAGTTTGTAGGGCAGAAATGTATTGATATACCTTTAAACTTTGATTTTTTCCTAATCTAGGTTAATTGGTTCTTTAGCCTTTATGATGTTGTCGTGGTTTTTAATCAAACACAAAGTTTGAAGACTTTTATTGTATAAGTGTAGTCTTACACTGACCTAGCTTAAAGTGTTATGTCTTTTTTTTTTTTCCCTCGCACTTTTAGAAATAGCCCTACTGGCAAATTATGACAGTGGAACAGCAGAAACGCCAGAGACTGATGAATCTGCCAGTGTAAGTATTTTATGTTGTGTTTTCTGCCCCTTAAAAAGGAAAATCGTTCACTTTTAAAATTGCAGTGATCCTACCGTGCTTGGCTGCAGTGCAGTACCAATGCAATGCTTTTGTCCTTTGATATGATCCTAAAGTGCTTGGCTGCTCACAGTATTTTTTTGTATTTGCACAAATTCCTCCTTACAGGGGTATTCCATGGGGGGGAACCAATGCCAACACTCTTGCATTGTTTGGCACCCAAAGTACACAGAGAACAGGAAGCAGTTTGCTCTATTCCCTGTGTAGCATTGGTGCCGAGGTACTGCAGTCTCGGCTACTATTGAAGAGAATACAAGTTGAGGCTGCAGTACTCGAGCACGGCCACTACACAGGACCAACTGCACCCAGCTTCGTTCTTGGTGTACTACAAGTGCCAAAGTGTAATAGACATTCTGTGCGTAGGCGTCAATATTTTTAAGGATGGACAAATACAAAAAATCATGTGAGCAGCCAGGCACTGTGGGATCCACCTAAAAGACACAAAGGCCTTTTGCTTTTAACATACCCACCTGTCAACCATTGATAGCCTTTGCCATAAGTCTATTTCTATGAATAATTTTTTCCTAGAAGACATCTTTAAAGCATACCTGTTAATATTAATCTCCAGCCAATTGGCATGTAGTGGCTCCTGTTCCTCTTTTTTGGGTGGCAGGAGTGACTGCATGCTGATTGGGTGAGGACAGGTACCCTTTAAGATACCCATACTTGACAAGTACAACTGACTATCTTATGTGCATGGTGGCATCCGGCTTTCAATTCCAATGCCTGATAGTCTTGTCCTCATGGTAGATAACCGTATTCTCCCTTTTCCTTTGGGAATACTTGTAAACACAATAAATAAAATTTGTGCTTTACAGGTTGAGAAGTAAAGAGTAAGAATACAAAGATGTATGTATGATGATAAAGTGGCCAATATAACCAAGCGTTTTCTGTTTATAAAAGCAATCTGTAGAGAGTGCCACTTGTATCGCATTCATTGTACATAGGCTGAACTGTTGAGGTTATGGAAGCCGCTGTCAAAGGAAATTTCTATTTCGCTTTAAGTTCTATGTTCAGAATTTCTTATCCTCATTTCTGGTTCTTTTTAGAGCTCAAATCGATCATTGAAAATGAGAAGAAAGCCTTGTGAAAGTGACTTTGAAACAATGAAACTAATCAGCAACGGAGCTTATGGGTGAGATTTATGTTGGCAAAAGATAAGCTTACATAGCGGCTAAGGGCTTGTATGATATGTTTACATCGCCCTTACATTGTTACATCCTGATGATGATTTTCTGCCTATGCGCTGTTTGCTGTTGGAGGTTTTGAAAATTAACTTCAAACAACTTTACAATAACTTCATGAAACAGATTGCGCTCTGGCGTTTGCTCTATAGACTAGACAAAAAAAATCTTTTTATATATGTGGAGACCTAGTTTTTCTTGAAGAAGTTCTTACTTTACTAAGAAATCAAAAGACTAATGTAATATTATTAAAGTGGTATTCAAAGTTAAATCACTTATCCTGTACCTACAGGATAGGGGATAAATATGTTATTGCGGTCTGACCACTGGGGCCCAATGCCGTCTCTAGAATTTCTGTTTTGAGTGATGAGTCGCACATGTGTTCTACCACTCCATTCATTGTTCATAGACCTGCCCGAGATAGCTGAGCGCATTGCTTGGCTATTCTGTAAGCTGCCATGGGGAATAAATGTAGAAGACGCATGCATGCGCGAGTCAGCACTCTGTTCAAAACAAACTCTAGGGTCCCCATTTTTGAGATTGCAAGGAGGCCCAGCTGTTGGACTTCTCAGGATTAGTGTTGAACGCTCGGCTTTTGACTCCCTGCATCTGGAAAAGTTATAAGCCGCCCTATGCCTGCCAGGAAAACATGGATACAATCTATGACTGTATCAATGCTTTCCAAAGCCCCCTATGGCGGAATCCAACTTCTCCAGACGCTGGGAGTCAAATGCTGTCAAAGAACATTGCCAAACCTGAACAGTTCAGCAACTCCACTCAACACTACTGCAATCTGATGCTTACCTGTGCATATAAATGATTTAACTTGCAATACCACTTTAAGAATTCTATTCTTTTAGGACTCTGAGCCACCTCCCTACTCTGTTTATGTGTTGTCAAGGCCCAACCCTACATAACAAGGGGCTATACCTTGTGCAAAAGGCTCTGTATAGATGTGGCTCTAGACATGTATATCTGTCTATCTATCTATCTGTCTCAAAGAATGACCTAGTATTTATTTATAGTTAGTTTAAAAAAAAAAAGTTTAGCCCTGACTTTTTTTAATAGCTGACATGGCAATTGACTTTTGATATTTGTAACATAAATTTTCTGGACTCTTCAGAGCTGTAACATGAAACCACAGTAGAGCTTATTTCAAATACATAGTGGCCATTTGCACACTATGCAGTCACCCCCTTATGGTAGGCCATGAGTACTGTTTGATCTCAGAAACCTGTGATTAAATCCAATTTGACAACTTTTCATGTAGATTTACAGGCTTTACACATAATGGGGGAGATTTATGAAAGGGTGTAAATATACACCTGGTGTAAACTGCCCACAGCAACATATCACAGCTCAGCTTTCAGCTCTGATAAGATATAAGAGAAGCTGTGATTGGTTGCTGTGGACAGTTTACACCAGGTGTATATTTACACCCTTTCATAAATCTCCCCCAATGTGGCCATCCTTACCTTTCCCGTGGTTCAATATATCTGGAAATGAGAGCCACAAGATGACCAACTTGGAAAAAAAGAAAAACATGATTTTGCAGGAGTTATGCAATATGTGGTTGTGATGTGAAGTGCACCCTGCCAAGGGTTTTGCTCTCTTTTCACAAGCATGTATTTATTTGTATTGTGAAAAATTGAAGTCCTGAAAAAAATTAAAGTAAAACTTAAAGTAAAGGAGAGGATGGACACATCTGTATGTGTGATCTACTCCTAGGCTGTTATATAAAAGTACTTCCAAATTAGCTGTATCCAGCCAGTTCTATTTTTGTATGTGCTGGACACAACTGATGGAAAAGTTCCACATGTTCCAAATTCATAGCCGAGAGGAGCAACTCTTCATGCAATGATTTTCTTTGTCTTCAGGGAGTATAGTGTGACAACTGGTGCTGCTAGACACATAATGGACATATCAAAAATTTTGATCAGTTGCGGTCTGGATGTTCAGACCCCCTCTGAGTTCCAAACACCGTAGGAAGAAGCACAGAGTTGAGCACTGCTCTCTTGGGCTTTTTCATAAGACAGGCTTACTGCCATTGTAAGTCTGTGGAGTCTTTCTTAAAGGGGTTATCCAGCGCTACAAAAAACATGGCCACTTTTTCCCCTCTCTTGTCTACAGTTCAGGTGAGTTTTGCAATTAAGCTACATTTACTTCAATGGAACCAAGTTTGAAACTCTACCCAATCTGGAGACAAGAGAGGGGGAAAAGTGTCCATGTTTTTGTAGCGCTGGATAACCCCTTTAAGGTCCCCATACACCTTTAACTTTTGTTGGCCGCATCCACCGCTAATGGCAGGTTCAGCTGTCGGTATATGGTGTATAGAGCTCTCCAACCCACCACTGACAGATGATGTTGGTGAATTTAGGGTTTGGCTGTGATGAAAAATTACTGCCAGACCCCTTTGATCTGGGAGAGATAAGTCACAATCAGAGCTCTCAGGGGCTACAGTTTAACCTCCCCTTAGAGAACACAGGAACGTTTGGCCATGTCGAATGATTCTATGTATGGGAGGATGGGGGCTGGAAAGGAGAGGTAGCTGACAGCAAGACAATCGTTCGTCCGTCAGTTATTGAAGGTGTATGGTCCAATTTATGCTACAAGTGAAGCTGAATCCTTCTCCCTCCTCTAGTGATCAGTGGGGGGTCTGAACACCCAGACCCCAAACAATGAAAACTTTTGACATGTCTATGTGACAAGTTAGGGGGGATGGACAAAAAAAACAGAAAGTGCAGCAGCAACCCCACAGGTGCAAGGGCTTACCATATATACTCCTCCCAGCGTACACACGGTAAACACCTGCTCTGTAGATATTAAAAAATGAGGATCTTAGCAAACTATTTGATCAAGCAGAGTGTACCATGTCACCAACATTAAGGCGTCCTCGAGACATGGTCCCTACTGTAGCATTTTTACACTAGCAATGGCCTCTCCTGGGCTGAATAAGCCTACAACTGGGCAGATAGGAGCCAAATGATCTCTTTTATAGCAGCCTTGGGACATGGGTGGAGTGCAGGCCAACAGGAGGTAGCCACACACCCCACATTTAACAGAAAAAAAGGGAAAATTGGCCGCACATCTATGACTCTAATTATACTGCAGGTTGCACGCTGTGTAAAAATGCTAGAGTAGGGACCATGTCTCGAGGACGCCTTAACGTTGGCGACATTGTACACTCTGTTTGATCAAATAGTTTGCTAAGATCCTCATTTTTTAATATCTACAGAGCAGGTGTTTACCGTGTGTACGCTGGGAGGAGTATATACGGTAAGCCCTTGCACCTGTGGGTTGCTGTTGCACCTTCTGTTTTTTTGTCTGTACTCAAGCCACAGGCAACCTGCAACCTGCAGTGTGAATAGAGTCATAGATGTGTGGCCAATTTTCCCTTTTTTTCTGTTGAATGTGGGGGGTGTGGCTACCTCCTGTTGGCCTGCACTCCACCCATGTCCCAAGGGTGCTATAAAAGAGATCATTTGGCCTCTATCTGCCCTGTTGTAGGCTTATTCAGCCCAGGAGAGGCCATTGCTAGTGTGAAAATGCTAGAGTAGGGACCATGTCTCGAGGACACCTTAACGTTGGAGACATGGTACACTCTGTTTGATCAAATAGTTTGCTAAGATCATTTTTTAATATCTACAGAGAAGGTGTTTACCGTGTGTACGCTGGGAGGAGTAGAAGGATAAGCCATTGCACCCGTGGGTTGCTGTTGCACCTTCTGTTTTTTTTTGTCTGTACTTAAGCAACGAGCAGTGTGCAATCTGCAGTGTGAATAGAGTCATAGATGTGCGTCCAATTTTCCCTTTTTTTTTTTTAAGTTTGGGGGGGGGGGGTCTAACTCCCAGCAACTCCACCAATAAGTTATATTACAGCAGCAGCACACGATACTGAAATGTTTTCCCATCAAGTGTCTGGGCTAGATAACATTTCATTTAGAAGAAATTTGCATTCCGTATCTAAACGTCAAACGTCTTGAATTCATAAGTCATATTTTGATATATTTACACCATGATTATTTTTTTTCTCAGCCTATTCTTATTTAGAAATACATTTCGGTAAAATTCTAAAACTCTAAAGCAGCATTTAATGAGATTTGGAGTCTAAAGAAACAGTGAGTCATTGGGAACACCGCAATACTTTTATGAAGAGGATGGCTCTTGTAATCACAGAAATAGCAGCTGGTAAACAAACAGTTGATACGGGTTTAGAAGGATGATACTATATCTGGTTATACAACACTTGCTGCTTTTCCGTCCAAGGTTTACAGTCTAAGACTCTGATCACACCTTGTGGGGGGCTTTTTGTAAGGCTACACCAAACATATGCCCCCAGAGGGGATCACCCATGAGGAATGTTGGAAGGATGGTATGACTGCTTACTGTATCTCCATGTTTATTTATTTTGGTGTTGAAAACAGTGAAACCTCCAAAAGACCACCCTCTTATCAGGCCAGATTTCCTGATGGATTTTCAGTTACCCTATATGGGGCATACTGGTAGTCTTCGTTGAGAAGATCACCCGCTTAAAAGACCACTTTTCACTGCAGTTTTGGGTATTCAGTTCACAGAATGTACTTAACATATCTTATATGTTCTAAGAAGGCTCCTTGTTTACCCTGATGGCCCCGGCAACTGGACCTTGCACTCTTGATCCCACTGACGTTGCCCTATGTAAATGATGCAGCTTCAGTCCCCAGTTTAGTGGCTGAGCAGTGTTATTTACCATAGTTATCAGCTGGCACTGTTTAATTATATTAGAACAGTGTTATCTTTATATTGCATGTGTTTTTGGACACTATATTATGATCAGCAGGGCATGAATAGACAGGGCTACACATGACACCACCCAGCCCAAGGCTGGCCCCATTAATATTGATCAGCATTTTATGTATCACATGTAAGTGCAATCAATATATATGAGCTCCCGTGAGGTCAGCCAGCCCATAGGTGTGGCCGCTATGTCATCTGCCTCCCAGTTTGTCTTCTTGGGTGAATCACCATGAGTTGCATTTGCAGTCAGGGATTATTGGTTGGTCGCGCACTCCATTGTGAAGTTACACGATGAGTCAGCCAACTTCTGAGGACAAGTCCGTTCTAGAGCAGAAAGACAGGTTTATGGATCTAGGTCTTACAGCTACTGTAAAGGAAGCCTAAATCTATAATAATACATATGCATTTAAATGCTGATCTGTGACTATACAACTTGTTTGAATATACTTATTATGTACACAAGAACAGGCAGAAGTAGCCTGGAGCTTAGAGAGTAGAAAGACCAATGTCATCAGTAGTAAGTCCATAGAATAATGGAGGTATACCCTTAGAATTTCACTTCTCATGCCAATGATTAGTCCTGTTCAGTTGGGCTCATCCAGGTCTCATCTTTCATATTGACATATGACGTATGGAGACAATGGGACATGGTGTAAATGCAAGTTTTTGGATTAAGAATTATTCAGCGATCGTATATTACAAATTGGTTGATGGCATGGTTAATGTTAAATGGTTATGGTTCGTTTACATGGAACGATTATCGTTCGAATGTTCGCATTTGAGCAATAATTTGCTCATGTAAACACAGTGAATGATCGAGAAATTGTTCATTTTGATCTTTTAACATGTTCTCAAATCATTGTTGGTCGTTTGCTAAAAATCCGCAGATCGCTTCGTGTAAACAGTCTTTCACAAATTCACCCTATGTGTGAGATGGGCTTAAGCGATCTTAAAACAATCAATAACGATTTTTCACTTCAACTAAACACTGATCATTATAAAAATCAAATTGTTGCTTTAAAATTGATAAACGATTAATTGGGCGAAATATCGCTCTGTGTAAATAGACCATTAGCATCTTTTTATAGAAACTTTTAATGTGTCATGTGGAGATGTCAAAGTTTTCCTCAGTCAGAGTCTAGAAGATGAGAGACCCACTGATCTCTAGATATAGCCTGAAGAAGTGCATGGCTGTGGGCTTCACTCCCCAGTCTGTCTCATTGCAGGAGGCTGCCTCCATAGAATTATAATGGAGCCTGTCTCCTGCAGCGAGTCAGAGTAAATGCTTAGCCGGACAACAAAGTGCACAGCTACGCGTTTTTCCTGGCTATATCTGGAGATCTCAGTACTGAGACCCCGACACGTCAAAAGTTTTAATAATTGACAGTAGCCCTTTAAAAATGGAAGTGAATGAGAGCTGAGCTGCAGTAACTCAGTGCAGCCACTATACAGTGTACAGCGCTGTCTGCTTCTGGCTCTGTTCTTTGTATTTGTAGGCGCAGGAAACGGAAGATTGGTGGGATTCCGGGTGATCAGATTTTGATGGCCTTTCCTCACTTAAAAGTCCCAGGAAAACCCCTTTAAGTTACTCTTGTCCAGTCTGCGTTAATCTGCTACTAGTGACCTCAGACAGTAGGTTATTATGGACTGCGGAGCTCTTGCTGAAAGGATGTTGGTTCTTCATAAAGCTCCTTAATCCAGGAACATCTTGTAAAAGAACAGGGCAAAGGGTCAAGGATACACAAGGAAAACAATATTAATCTTTGCTCTAAGGATGCCGTTTACCAGGGGCTTCTGCCAGGGGTGTGGTATTACAGAAAACACTGATAGAACCTGCTAGTAATGTTTCATTCACGTTCCTAGCTAAGGTCATTGTTGATTTTGAAACCTAACTCCTTAGAACACTGTGTCCAGGTGTGAAATACAAAAAAAGCCATGTAAAGCGCACAGGCTGCCATGTATTGTTCTGTTCAGATGCCTGTAAATAAAGCATTGTCTCACTCATCTTCTATGCAATGAAAAAGCGAGTACACGAAGACGGTACAGCCTGGATAAAAAAAAACTAACACTCCCATCCAAACTTCCATTGCTCACGATTAAAAAATGCAGACAGCGCTGCCAGTGTAATTTACTTAGAAATCACCAGTGGAACAGATCCTGCGGGGATCAGAAGCTAAAGGCCTTCGTAGAAGTTCTGGGTCTCAGAGACAATTGATTTTGCATATCCAAATGGCATGCTAAGGGTCACCTCTGTCACTGAAGATGAAGAAGCAGTCACCAACATTGTGTAGTTCACCTGGAAATGGGTTATGCAGCCATGCGTAAGAGTAAAGCATCCCTATCCCCTTGTCTCCATACACTCCTCCCTCACCCTTGCTAAAATAATTTCTCACGCAAGAGGTGTGTGGTATAAACCTCACGTCTCCTGTATTGCCTCAGGTATTATCATGGTGAAGTTCTCGTTGTATCTGTATATAGGATGGTGAAAGAGAGAGTGATAGGCGTGCGGTAGCATGCAGGGCAGAACCATAGGGAGGGCAAAAGTTAAAGTTCTACAAGTTATAATATGTGGCAGAATAGAGAATTATTCAGCCTTTATTACTAAGGGTTGGCACTTTATTCTCCGTCTCTGACTCCTCTTATTTCCAGGGTTAACATGGGGTCATGTATGTTAAAATCCCACATTTTATATGTTGTTTCCCGATAAGTCAACAACTGGGAATAGTAGGGCTGACCTCCTATAGATTAGGCAACCGGCATTATCTGCTTATTTAATGCTTTTGGCCAATGTAAGATATTAATACCTGGTACTATGGTCACGTTCCTACATGCTGAGGAACGTGTGCTGCCAATACCATACCCCTATTTGTTCACCAGTAGCCACTTAACATCCTATTGCATGGCTGTTGGTGAATGCATTGGGTTCCTTGGCAAAGTGGGAACGAGGCCTACTTGGTAAAAAGTCCCACTTTAAGAGTATGTGCACATTACGGAATACCCGGAATTCACTGCACGGCCTCTGCTTTAAGTTCCGCCTGTCCCATAGACTCAATGATATATTTGCCAGCGAATTCCGCTGTCACTCTAAAGAACTGACACGTCAATTCTTTTGGCGGACAGCAGAATTCACTGGTGGAATCCACTTGAAGTGTCTGCGCGTAGTGTGCACATACCCTAAGAGGTTATCCAGGATGAGAAAAGACAGGTTGTGAGAGGTTTTTCAGTTTAGCTCCATTCACTTTATTGAAACTAAGCTTCAAAACCACATCCAAATGGAGGACAGAAGAGGAAATGTTCCTGGAAGCAGCCATGTGTTGCTAGGCCTGGATAACCCCTTTAAAAGGTTTGTCCAGAGGCCTCTACTAACCCGGATTTATCCCCAAAGCCGGTGATCTGATTATAAACAATGGAATTATCCTTATAAAAGTCTTCCAATAGGAAGAGCTGTTCAGTGATTAATGTTAGAATAACCAAATACAACTATGTTACAAGTCTATTCCCACCCATTTACATATGTCTGGAGCGCTGCTCTGTTTTTTTTCATTTTTTTTAATGGCAGACGTTATTTTTGTTTCAATGGGATCAGATTCATGCCTTGAACTGACAGTGTTTGGCATTAATGTTGGATGTCATAGCAAGGACATGGTGTTCCTTCACATGGGACTGTAATGCTGAAGCCACTGCCAAGTTAAATGCCCGGGCAGCATTGACTGATCCGCCTACCCAATATGTCAATGCACCCTAATAAAGTGCTAGAACAATTTAAAGGGGCCCTACAACATGTTACCAAAATTTCTAAGCTGCACATTGGGTTTAATAAAATACCCCTCAAGTCACATTAAACCACTAGGCAAGTATGTATTCTTTGCAATGTGTGCATACCAACACCAAGGGGTTAAGAGAAAAGATGGCCATAAGTCAGCCGATCGTTCCTTATCTGTCCCGACATCTCCATACACATGAACATTTGGCATGGGGTGCCGCCTTTATGGGGTAAGGAGCCTCCAAACTTCTCTAGCAGTGCCTTATAGTATCTCATCCAGATGAAATCCAACAATCCAATGTTTGTTCAGCCGTTCTTTTTCAAGTCCTTCTTATACACAGTAATGTTTGGCACAGCCAAGTGATCCTATGTTCTCTATGGGGAAGAGAGAGGTTAGAGAGCTCTGATTGCAGCTTCTCTCCCAGAACAAAGAGGTCTGGCGTGATCTGTCGGTGGAGAGCCCCATACATCCTACACCAACAGCAGGACCAAGGTACATCCAACAAAAGTATAAGGTATATGGGGCCCATAAGAGAACAGGTTGGCTGTCCTAGTTTAACTTTTGTCCATCTTGCTGTTTTTCATTAGCTAGTGAATATTTCCCAAGCGATATTTCATTTCACAAAGGTTCACTTTCTTGTCAAGCTAGGAAACCGGTTGGTCTGGCTGTCACAGGATATGACTGCAGATCGGACTTGCCAAATCCGACAGCATCTGCTGTGTGAACGAATAGTCATTTTCACTGTTAATTTCTATGGGACACTCAATACCCTTCCCATAGAAGGGAATATTGACTGTTGCCTCCTTCCAGAAACAGCACCACTCTTGTCCACAGTTTGTGTGTGGAATTGCAGCCTAATTCTATTAAATGGATTAGGGCTAATTTACTACATACAACCTGAGGATAAGTGTGATGCTCTTTTTGGAAGAAAGCCGCTATGTTTCTTAAACCACCGGTAAGCGTTGACCGGGATCTATTTTTCCATTTCTCTCTTCTATTTTCTCTATTTTTCTCTCTTTTGGTGCAGAGCTTCATCTTATAGATGTCATCTCTGCTGATAAAGTTAATGACCAGGCCACTTGCTAAATGCAATGATAACTTCTCAATTTTATCTGCGTTTTTTCCGTGCATTTGCACTGATTACTATACGTTATACCTGTTTGAAAATAATTGATTTCTACCAAGAATGATCCAGTATCATCAGGTTTGCAGCTTATTTAGTCTGTGCGATATACCAGGCAGTGTTAAACAGGGCGTATAACCTAAGCTACCAGGTGGAAGGAACTTAAAATACATGTAATCAGGTCAGGACTTTTCCATGCCTTCCTAATTTATGTAGTTTATAGATACGGGGATGATGTATGCATGAAGTCGTATCATATTACTATAGGAACTTTCTGAAGTTAATTTTGATTGGAATGTTAATGAAGGAAATGAAATAATTTTGCCCAGCTTTAACCATGCTGGCTTCCTCACAAAGGCTGCACTCGTACAGTCAGGTTACTGTGAAGGGTTCCATAGGTTAATTGCTGTGAAATATCTCCAGTGACATTTCAAAGACCTTAAAAGCCGGAATAATCCTTCAGCACTGTAAAAAAAAGAAAAAAAATCACAAAATATCTACAACCTTATCGGAAACTTGAGATGTATCCAATTCCATGACTTCTCCTTAAGCAAATATTCTTCTATAATGTCTATAATAGTAGTTTGCTGTATTCCCTCCAACTTCACATTTGACGCAGTGATGTGTATGTATAGGAGTTTTACAATATTCTTACATTGCATGGAATTTTTATACATTTACAGTTTACACAATTTTTATTATTATTGCTGTATGCTTTTTTAAGATGTTCAGCTCATTCTTAATAGAAAACAGCAGCTGAACAGCCCCCCCCCCCCCCCTCTTAAATACACATCACTATGCAGAATCCATATACATTAGAGCTGTGGATGGATTCTAAATTGCTCTGCACTCGCCTCTCCCTGCTCTTCTGTAACTGTAAATAGTTTTCCTGGATGCCATATCTCATTCCGGGATTCCAGAGAAAGTACTGCATTAAGGAATTCTATTTACACCTATAGAAGAGCAGAGAGAAACTGTGTATGCAGTGCTGACATGGCTCTGCTATTCTCTGATGTCTGTGCTGTTGAGTAGCGGAGCTGCTCCTGTATTGCTTGTCTGGCGCTTCCTGGTAATATGTAACTGTAGCACCAGGAACAACTTCACAAACCGTGCAGGAGCCACCCTGCTGTTCCCTGCTGCTGGCCGTACTCAGGCAAGCATGCATTATTTTCTTATTTTAGGTTTCACATTCACAAACATTCACATGAACATTTATTACATGTGATGGTCATTTCCCAGTCTTCCATTTATTCTCTGTCAAGCGCCTCTCTGCATTAAAGCGTAACTCTCAGTTAAATGTCACATTGCAGAAATTATTAAATATCTATAATACAAACTCTGTAATAGGTTTCATTAAGCAAAAGAGTTTCCCTCTTTAGTCAAAAAGCTCTTTTGCAGTCGCCGCCAACCCCCCCTCCCCCCCCCCCCCCCCTCACACAACAACATCCTGCAATCTTATCGCTCCAAGTTCCCAGACCAGAACTGAGCTTTCTGACTTGTCTCCTCTTCCTGCTTACACATCCCCCCTCGGCCCCTCCCCCCTCTATAGGATATAATGGACTCAGCAAACCAGTCTTCACTTTGCTCCTTTGCAATGTAGACAACATTGCCTGATAATGAGCAGATAAGAGGGGGGGGGGGCTGCAAAACAGCTATTTGAGTACAGAAAGAGGCTTGTTTGCCTAATAAAACCTATTACAAAACGTCTTAAAATCGCTTGTAATCGCTTTCAAAAAGAATTTTATATTACAGTTAAACTTTAAAGTTGTCTTAAAGTACTTTCAAGTGCGTTTGGAAATGCTGAGAAATCTAGAAACCTTTCCATGAATAAATGGCGTAGTTTTGTTTAGGAAAATGTTAAAGGGAATCTTTATTATTATATTCAGACCTCAAGTGTCAAGGGGGCTGGGCTGTGCTGAGCTGCAGCATGCATACCTGCTCCCTCCCTGCCTTAAGCAATTGAAATACAGGGCTCAGTGCAACAGCTAGGGGGCGTCAAGTCTGACACCTGTGATGTGTAGTAGTTGGCCATCTTGTGCCATTAGACTATAGAAGGTTGTTGCCAGGCCTCCCAACAGTCTATAAACCTCAATTGCTTTTATCTGTAGGTCCGCCTGGTTGTCAGTGAGGCACAGCTGGCCCCACAGATCTCACATGTGATCATATGTTACACCAAGGTCTTGTTTAGGAACAGAATAGTTTCCTTCTGTGCTCCTCTTATTGTTTTACTGGCTACAGAAGACAAATTAAAAACCTATATTGAGATATATTTATTTTTGGCATGGAACACTTCTGGCCTCATGTTCTGGCTGGCAGTAGCTGAGAAGAAGCCCTGGTGTGCAGCATTCCTGCTGATCTTTTTGCAGTTACCATATGAACTATCACTGACCAGGAGGTTATGTGTCCTTGTTATTAAAAAATACATAAATAATACATGTGCCAGCACTGGCTTTATAGTCTGTCACGGTCTCGAATTCAGTGATTTAGAAGGTGTCCTCATTTCTAAATTCATTAAATCACTTTTTCGGTGAACAGAGCCACATCTATTCTCTATTGGTGAACTTCATAAATAGTCTGGTCTAGCTTGCTTCAGCTGAAAAGAACATAGATTTAGGGGGGGAAAGGCTCACAATGACTCGATACTTTTTCAGAATGATTTATTTCCTCTGGATTTGGAAAGCAGCATCTGTTCACCGAGCCACACTGGAATTTTGCCATCAAAGTAGAAAAAGCTTCATGTTTACCAGCCTTTCATTATGGCATGCGTAGTAGACTCATCATGAATATTCTAGAGGAGACCTCTGATTTCCTAATCTGAGGGATTTCTTAAAAGAACTCGCTATGTGTTGGGTTTATAGTTGTATGTACTCAAAATTTAACTTTGTTTACAAAAATAGTTAACAGCGTACCTGTCACTAGTACCTGCTGCTGCTCCTTTCCTTGTTCTGTGTCTATGAGACCTGGGCCGCCCCATAGACTTGCACTGGGAGTCTGTCCAGGTCACATGATACAGAGCCAGGAGTGAATGTTTTAAGCACGTACTACTTTTGGCTCATTCTGCAGATCTGTCACCATTTTTTTTTTTTTTAATTAAATATGTGCTTTAAAAGGATCAGCTGTCCTAGGTGTATACATAAGTGGTAGCACTATTTCAAGCCATTATATTTTTCACCAGATTTCTGCTCTGTTGGCTTCATCTCTAATTCTTAGTTGTTGTGACGGATACTTGGTGGAGACTAGCTACTGTGATGTTGTTCTGTACTGTGCAGAGACACAGAAGATCCTGATTTCCTATGTTGATACACACACCCTCAGAGGCAGCAGCAGCATAGAGAACATTATAGGGTAGTAAAGAACAGTCTAAGCTGTGAATCTAGCACTTGGGTGACATTTTATACTCACTGTAAGCTTCTGTAGACTCTTAAGTCTATTTGCGTCTATCTCCCCAACTACTCCCCCCTCCTCTGCCTCTACCCCCTCCTTTCTCAATAGTTGTGTATAGGCAGCATGTAAACATATATCCCCTTGGGGTGTTTTCCGAATTAGCAATTTTTTTTTTTTTTTTTTTGAGAGATTGAAGAATGAAAGGAGCCTGATAAAGGGTGGGAAGAGGCATTGGAATTTTTTCCTCATAAGATTCATTACATAGGTTCTTACAGTCACTTTTACTATTGTTTTATGCAAAATATAACAAAATGACAGTGCCCATTTAACTTGTATCACATTTTAAAAGCTGTTCGTTCCTTGCATCTACTACTGTTTCAGTAAAGTAATATTTTTTCGTGTTTCTGATCTTTCCCTCATTAACTCCCCACCCTCATCTCCTGCAGAGAGAAGGCGGAGAGAAGCGTTAAGTCAAGCGCTTCTTCTGGCTCTATCTGACGATTGCTGGGGTGGGGTCTAAGCACCCAGATCCCAACCCATCAAAACTTTTGGCATGTCTATGTGACACAAAAAGTTTAACATGACTAGGACAATTAACAATTGAAATAAAAAGAAGGGGCAGATTATCCTCATTGTGTCTACCCAACATCTTGTGATAGATTGGCTTCTGCGGACTCTTAATGACTTATGTTGATCATGACATTTTAAAGTCTGACGGGTGTTATAGATCACCACTGCTCTCTACTGGGTTATGTAAACAGCAAACAAATTAAAGAGACCAACAAAGTTTTACTCAACCATGTCTGCTTCTAAGAGGTGAAGTTTCTACCAATAGTTTTTTTTGTTTTTTTTAGAAGTAATCAATCTCCTCCTGATCACTTAATCTCATTGGTGAGCGAGAGCAAATACTTGTTTCATTTACTATATAGCTGAAACCTTTACGTTCCAATTAAAGGTTTTAAATTATTAAAGCTCATTACATAGATTTTCCCGCTAACTCTTGACTTTTTAGTACCGAGTGTTTTCTATCGATAAGTGTTAACTAAAATTCATTACAAATTATGGATTTTTCCCCCTCCCTCTCCAGGGCTGTTTACTTAGTCCGACATAAAGAAACCCGTCAGAGATTTGCAATGAAGAAAATCAATAAGCAGAACCTAGTCCTTCGAAATCAGATTCAACAGGCCTTTGTGGAGAGGGACATCTTAACATTTGCCGAGAATCCATTTGTGGTCAGCATGTACTGCTCCTTTGAGACGAGACGTCATTTATGTATGGTCATGGAATACGTTGAAGGTAAGACCTGGTTTTTCCGATGCGATTATGATTCCCTGGGAATTGTTGATTATTTGAAATTCATGAACTTGTTCTGAGGTTTGTAACAAGTAGCTTCAAGAATCATCATTTTGATCAGTGGAATGGAGTTACCGCCATTGCAAGGGAATGAGCTAAGGCTTTGAAAGTGACACTGTAACCCCCTTTTTTGCATTCTGACTTCTCTACTCAGGTGTAAAGGGTAAATTTAGCAGTTTTCATACCTTTATTTTATATCATACGTCATGATGCTTGTTCCAGTAAAAAGTGATCTTTTATCATCTGCAGATTGTGCTACCTGGGCTGGGCTTCACTGCTGAAGCGCCATTTAGACCTGCCCACATTGCCACCGTAGGCCCCACCCCCGGGGACGTCATCTGCGCCACCTCAGCTGCCATTGATATAAGCTGCCAATGACATCACCGGGGTGGGGCCTAAGTGGCGCTTCAACTGCGAAGGCCTGCCCAGGTAGCACAATTTGCAGATAATAAAAGATCACTTTTTACTGGAACAAGCACCATGACGTATGGTATAAAATTAAGTATTAAAACGGCAAGTCATAATGCAAAAAGGGGGTGACATGTCCCTTTTAAAGGGCCCTGTGTGCTATAGCTACATTTGAACTGGTTAGACTTCTAACCTGCTGATAGTTTCCCTTTAAATGTACTTTTAGAGCATCTAGTATGAGGTAAACAATAGTAGACTTTTACTGATCCATTAGCAATAACGTAAAGAAAAAAAGCTGAAAATTGCTAATGCTTTTTGAATCTAAAAGGGATTCTTAATCATAGCATCTGTTCACACTTTGTCAGATCTGGTGTGATGGCAAAAATAGAGCAGTTTAGCAATAATTTTATTTATTTATTTTTTTTCAAGGGGGTTGGTGCAAGCCATACGCCTTAAAAAAGGAAGGTGTATGTCATAAAGCACTAGGCACAATATATAAAATACAAATCAATGCTTTATTAGACATGAAAAACATTAAACAGCAAGCTCTAGATCCCATAAAAAAATTTAAAAGAATATCAGCATCCTGGAGAGACCTATAGGGTATAAACCCACACACCGTATTTACTGCTGCGATATGCAGCAAACTCGCAGCAAACTTGCAGCAGATTAGATCTAAATAACTGAACACAGCATCAAATCTGTACCAACAAATCTGCTGCGTATTTGTTGCATATCTGCTGCGTATACGGTGTGTGGGTTTATACCCTTAAAATACAT